>NW_020271114.1:637942-669603 GCF_002803265.2 Melanaphis sacchari | reverse complement strand
CGGTGATCGGAGGCCGCCGGCCGTCCAGGGGCGCGTGCGACGACTTCCCGTGGCTCATCGGACCGGCCACGGCCGGCAGCAGCATGTTGCGCACCGGCGGCTTCGTGTTCATGAAGTTACGCGGATACGAGATCCAGCGGTGGCGCACCAATTCGTTCATGTGTCCGACCCGTAACCGGGTAGTGGTATACACCGGGGCGGGCGACGGGCCTAAAACCGAAAAGGTCATTTGCCCGTACGAGGCCAGCTACAACGCACTCCGCGGCTCGTTCGAGACGTTCTCGCCGGGCTGGACGGAACCGCTGACCGGTGCCCAGCAGCTGCAGCCCAACTCCAAGACCGTGGCCATCGAGTTCCTGAACCGCGAGTACGGAGCATACACCGTCACCTGGTTGGAGGTGTCCAAGATGCCGCTCATCATGCCGTCGACAAACGTTTACGCCATGCTGTCGAATGTCCACCCGGACTGCGCTTACAGGTGAGTCGTTTACGACATTTTTTTTCCTGCCACGACGCACGCAGTCGAGTTTAAGTCCACGCGCGATATGTGCCTGATAAAAATTATCGCCCGTGAATGAAAATCGTATGAGTCTTACACGAATACAAAGAACGTTGAAATGAGTGCAAGTGTCCCTCTCGTTTTATTCAGGTTTAAGATCGGCGACTTGGAACGTGTAGACGACGCGGTTCGAATTAGTTCGTTTTTATGTCACGTAAAACAGTCGTATTCAATCTAATTATTGTCAGGTGTGCTTAAATGAATCTCATCCATTGTTTGTCGAAAATAAGTTACGCTGATTATATATTTACATAAAATACCGAGATAACTACAATAACACGTAGTTGAGATATTATGTCACGATTTCGTACGTTTCGTTATAATAATATTATGTTAAAATGTTTGCGGTACACAGTGTAGTGCCTTTCGTTTCATCTCAGTGTACAAAAACTTACAATATTGGCTTCGTGTAGTCAATAGTATAGTCACACGTGCAACTGTTTATATGATAGTATGTTTCGTATAAAGATTGACTGCATCCGCTCACTACGTACGAATAAGGCATAACTACGTTATCCGTGCATTACGATTGATTACTTTGTTATGTTATTAAACGTATAACGATTATTATTAACGACGGCCATCCGGAAAATACACTTCGATTTGTGCGCGTGGTAATCGATTAAAAAAATATTAACAGAATAATAAACCCACAGTATGTACACATATATAGCTGAAATACTCGAATCGTGTTAGGCTTAAAATTAATTACTATTCACCCCACTCCCACCTACGGGTACCGCCCATCACTCGGATTAGATGTGAATTTATTGTGTAATAATAATGCGATTATGCAAATGAAACGCCGTAATAGAATTTTTTTTTTTTTTTTTGTTTTTCACTCTACAATATTACTACGCATAAAAGTATTACAAGTATAATTTAAATAAAATAAAAGAGCTGTGACCTTAATGTTGTAAGTTTATATTATTTAAAGCAATTTCAGTAATACTATCATGTTCAACGAAATATAATCATCTCGTGGAAAAAAATAAAGTGTAAAGGGTTAACTTGTGACTTTTATCTAACTTATTTATAATGATTATGTCTATATGTACTTACGATTCCAAGTCATTAAAATTAAATTTTCCACTATCCGCATTTTAAGTTACTTTTAACCTTTAAATTATTTATTTGTTTATTAACTTTATACATTCTCATTACACTTTATCTCCTTCAAAAATGTAATCATGTAAACTTTTATACTACACATAGGTATATTAATTTGTTTACCTACTGAAGATGAAACATTTTTATCCGGGTTTTTTTACTGAAAAAAGTTGTGCACATGGTTTTTTAGAGATAGCAGAACCAATTTTCTGAAAATAATAGTGTATAATCACATATTTTATCTAATAAAAAGTCGACTTACAAGTCTTGTATAAAAAAAAAACTTATTTCAAAAAATAATTTAACACATTCTAAAACAAACAAAATATTCTTTTGCGATAAAAAAAAAAAAACAACAATGAAATAAAACATTGCTCATAAATATAAATAGTGTAGCGGTTCGTTATCTTGATTATTCGCTTGTAAATATCTACTTCATCCGTTGTTAAAGTATAATATTTATATCAAAAATGTAGGGAGTTAATGTATTGAGTACCTAGTAGGTACTACCTACCTATATATTGTTTAAAAACATTGTCACAGTTGATTCTTCTCCATTAGATATAACTTTTAGAATAATGTTTACGGTTCTAAAAATAATATGATTGCATTTTTTTTTTGTCCTGTGCACTTGTTTTCACATTCCAAAAATTCCATTAATACAATCGTAAATATTTATTGATAAACTATTTATTACACACAAAATTAAGAATATTCACCTTAATTAATAAAATTTACTAATGAAATTGAATAGTTTTAGCATAACGTCGTCATAAATTGTATGAACCGATTCGATATAGTAGTGATGTTCATGTTTGTATTTTTAAAACCATATTTTTACCCTAGAATGTTACCGATTGCAATATATTGTGTCACTGTATTTGTGAATGTGCATTATATTTTATATGTATACTTATTTAAATAAGTATAAAAAATAAGCTAAGTAGGAAGTCAAAAATAAGATTCACTAAGATTTTACTAATTTTATTTTTCTGATTGAGTGAATTCTTGTATATTATAACTTTATTCAAAATGTACATGTTAAACTATGCATGTTTAACACCTAATTTAGTATAATTTAACTATATACTAATGTACAACTAATATGATACATTATACTTACATCATGTGCATATTATTATAATTAATTTCAAGATTACTTACTATAATACAGTCGACTCTCGATAATTCAAACCTTCGATAATTCGAAACCTTCAGTAATTCGAAGTAAATGCTCGACTCCTTGAAAATCACGCGGTAATTCGAATAAAAACAATGCAATTAAGTACACTCGGTAATTCGAAATTAAATTTTGGGAAAACTGGCCACTAACACTTGACAATTCGAAGTATCATTCGTTCAATGCTCGGAAATTCGAAGTACATAATATATTCACCAAATGTATTTTATCTGTATTCTTATAATCTTTTTATTAATAATTTACTATACAATCGTGTATAAATTTAGATTATTATTGTCGATAACTATAGAATAATATCGTTAGAACCTTATCGTTTTATTTCTTAATCGTCTCTAATCGTAATTTTATTTAACTCGACGAGTCGTCGATAGCCGTCAGCCGAATGTAGTTTTATTTTTGAAAAAATGAAACTAAATTCAATGAAGCAGAAAACCATTGCAGATTTTTTCAAAAAATAATAATCTTTTATTATAATAATAAAATTAACAATAAATAACTGTAATATGTATGTATCACCTAATTTACTGAAATAACTAATATGTATGTATGTACAATAATAAAAAATAAAATTTTTTTCTTAACTCTCTATAATTCGAATTTTTTTTGCCCTCTCGTTATTTTGAACTACTCAACAATTCGAACTCTCGGTAATTCAAAGTTTGTCAACAGTCCCGTCAATTTAAAATTATCGAGAGTCGACTGTATTTTAAATTTCTTAATTATAAATTATATATACATAAATACAATACAACAAACAATATTATTTATATTAATTTTTTGTTAAATATTTAAATATATGTATGTTTTAAAATAATGCTTATTATTTTTTATTTCAAATATTTATTTTATTTTATTTCTTAACCATTAATTTTCAAGTTTTTATGTTAAAAATAGTTGTCACTTTTTTTATTTTGAACTCATTTTATCAAATTATTTTTAGACAAAAGATTTGCGTCTCAATATTGTGACATAAGTACATAACAGTATCTTTAGTTAGGAATTACAAATCATAAACCTTTCATCAGAAATTTAAGACATTTCTTCAAATAAATATCCAATACAGTCGGTAGTAGAATTTTTTTTCACATCGATAAACAATTAAAAATTTATTTTTAGAAGATACTATACAAAAAAATCAATTGAAGTATCATCTACTAGAAAAAAACTGATCCGTATTCAAAATTAAAATATTTATGTATATATATTTTTATTGTAGATGACTTAAATATCACAAGAAAATTTTTAATAAAAGATAGTGATTAAATAATACGAACTTGAAATTAAATTTAAAAAAAAATCATCTGACACTGTTTTTTAATTTTTCTTCGGCATAAAATAATATGAAGAAAAAAATGTTGAATAATGCTAAATAATAAAAGTTATCAAAAGTTTTGCTTTATGTAAATAGTTATTGGTGACTATTATAATTTAATTTAGGTTTTAATCATGATTTAGAACAAAGCTGCAAAAAAAGTTTACCTTAAGTATAACAAAATGCACTTAGTGATTTTTTAAAAGAACGTAAAAAAAAATCGAAGAAAGAATAATGGGTTACAGCAATGAATATAAAATTTTCTTAAATTATATATTCAGAAATAAATTAATTTACACTTTTTTTTTCATTTTTGCAATTATTATGATTATTATAATTCCGGAGTATAGCAATAATTATACTTATATAAGAATAAAAAAATAAAATGGCTTCAATGCACATTGAAGTTTGAAGAATATTAGCATATCAAATCTAAAAATTAACTACTTATTTCAAATTCCTCCCTTAAAGTGAGTAAAATTATTATAATAGTTAAGCTATACCAAAAATATCTTAAAAACATGGTTTTAAATTAAACTTTAACAACACGTTATTCATATATTGATTACAAAGGTTGTAAATTATTATATCTAGCTATAAATAATTATAGTAAATCCCCATATTATTAATATGTATGCTTATAACTTATAAACTAAAATTATTTATAAACAACTAGGTAAATATTATAATATACAATTGACTTAGAGAGTTCGATATTTATTATTCATGTATGAAATTACATATTAATATTATTATGAGCACTGTCATTTGTCACAATTTCAAATCTATCATTTAATAATCGAGTTTACAGTATAAATGATTTAAGTACCTATACTATATTATACATAAACAAACAGAAAATCTTATATTTTATTTGTTTATTGAAAACAATTCACATTTACAGTTGATTTTTATTTCAAGAATGATCAACAATAATAAATGTTTTGTCCGTCTATTTTTGATTGATTATACTAATATTCGCTTCCGTTTTTATGTTTTTTTTTGGTAATTGATAGGAAAATTATTCGGGACCATGATAGGCATAACAACAACATAATAGTATTAGAGAAGTCTAGTGCTTGTGTCTCGACCTCGTGCATCGGGAACGAGAATTAAATTTGGCGGTAAATTATCGTGTTTTTATTCGACGGTTATAAATTATGCGGTAGGTATACTCATATTACATTTTGTGTAACGACCACGTCATCCAACCCATCACAATATTACGGACGAATAACTTAAAAAAATTACCATCGATTTTAGAAAAAAAACCTATGGCTGCGCTTACACTTTGACAACACAAACGTACACGTAATAGAAATCGCGTTCGAATCATTTACGTGGGTCGTCTTACTACGCGAAATCGTTGAAATAGCATACCTACGGCCAATTGCCGAATCGCCGTGAAACGACGGTACGGCGAGCCTCATTGAATTAACAGCCAGGTCACGCGTTGTGTGCTTATGTGTTCGCAGGTGCCCGGAACTGAACGCGTGCATCAGTTCGCAGTTCTGGTGCGACGGCGAGACCCACTGCCCGATGGGGTTCGACGAGGACCCGGTGAACTGCGCCGACCGGAACGGCGTGAACCTCGTGTACGTGGGCGTGCTAGGCGGCACGGCGGTGGTGCTGTTCACGGTCACCGTCGCGGCGGCGGTGGTGTGCCTGCGGTGCAGGGCCAACAGGTCGCGGCGGGCCGAGGACGGCCGGCGGCGCGCGTCCCACAAGGGTTCGTCCGCCGTCGACCCGATGATGTGCGCGGTCGACCGTGCGCACTACGACAAGCGGTTCCTGGAGCAGAACGGCGGCGGCGGCGGCGTCGTCGGCAACTCGCTGGGCAAACGGTATCCGTCGTCTTCGGACGACCTTTACCTGGATTGCAAGCAGGACAGCATGTGTTGACGTAACGACAGCGACGGCAGCGGCGACGGCGACGGCGACGGCGAACGCCTTCGAATCGAGACGACCGTCTGAACCGCGGTACACCGGCCAAACCCGACCGCGGTCGGTATGTGAACCGCGATCGGCGGGTAAACATTTTTCGTGCGGTCGCGTTGACCCGAAAGCCTTGCAGGACGATACGGGGCATAACGCTATAATATATGTCACGTACCGTTTCGTCTCGTTTTTGTTAGCTTTGTACGCGGTAGAAATCGGTTTTTTTTTTTTTTAAAGAACAATTCGACAAACGTGCATGAGATCAAATAATATCCTATCATCGAATGTCTGCGTAAGATCATTAAACACTCTTCTCGTAACGTTATCGATATAACGATTTCTACTGCACTCGATAATACTGTCGCCGTCGGTCGGTCGAACACCGTCTATAGCGATATAATGATGTTGTATAACACCGTCGGACACGCTGGTTGATAATAACTTTCACTGTAAATATATTTTATTATTATTACAATCATCATTGTCGTCGTCGTCGCTGTCGTTATCATAGAGGTATTTACCGACGTCTATATAGTATACTCGTAAGCCAGCTCGGAATAACGTCTTAAATAAATCCCTTTTACTATACGCAATATGCGATGCATACCGTCAATCCGCAGGAATCCGACTTGTGCATATCTATCCACCGCCCCTCACCGCTCTCGCCGAATTGTTATTGCTTATATTTTTCCCGTTTGCCATTCACCTTTATACTTACATCCGCGGACACGCAATGGCGAACATACAGGACGTTTCAGAAACGAAGGCTATATTAATCAGCGAAAATTCGACTCGATATTATAATAAAAATTCTTACGCTCAGCAACATGTCCGAAATCTTAAGCTAAAGGTTCGGTCCCCACCGTGTGAGTCAGAAAGAAATCGTGATCTGTAATATATATTGAGCAATTATCGAGATAGTAATTATTTTGCCACATCACTGTAGGACGGTCATCTTATACGAAATTTAGCGTTCATATTTTATTCTGATGAAATCATTAAATTGTACGATGAACAAAGTTGTTACCATTGTGCAGAAATCGTCGATAAAATAAAAATTTCACGTAACAAAATCGTATCAATTTAACCTTTTCTTCGTTCGAACAGGATAATAATTTATCTGTTAAAATTATCATTTGGTTATGGGAATATAAAATAATACAAATGCTTGAGTTTATTATATAAAAAATATCGCGAGTGCGAAATCCTAGTCAAAAATATACGATGGAAATATACACAATCAAATCAGTTAATTAAAATTTCAAATAACTCAAATTAAGAATTACTCGTCAGTTTCAAACATAAAAATAGAAGTAATTAAAATTTAGTCGATCTGTAATAGCCATTAATAGATACCACTTTTTCAAAAATAATATATTACAATATCATTTAAGTCATTTGATTTTCTAATAACCATAAATATGATTTTATTATAGCAATAAAAATGAGTTTATGATAAATACAGCCTAGGCACTTTGATCTGAAACGTCCTATCGTTAAACGTTATGATGAAAAGTAAAAATCTAAGTTATCACTATTATTGCTCGTTTCAAAGATAAAATATAATTAAACTTTTATGACGTTTATAAAAATTGGCAATTCTTCTTTAGGACCTTGCGGTATGACAATTTTGAATTTTAATGTTAAGTTTGGTTTTAATATAATTTTATATTTTTAATTCTCATGTTATTAAGTACGTGGTAAAGTATAACGTTAAATATATTATGGAATTCCTTACACGAGAAGCGGTGGGAGAATTTTGCCCCTCGTAATAGGTTAACTATGCTGTGTGTACAGTGTACTACGGATAAGTAGTTCTTACCATATATTTAGTAAAGGATATTTTTCCAAGCTTTGAAGGATAAATCTGTTTGAATATTGATAGACATGCCTAAGTATATTATATTGCCTAACCTCGAGCAACAACACAAACTTTCCAAGAATGTAAAATATTGTAAAGCCCCTGTAGTATAATATTTAAATGATAAAGTATATTTTGATACAAAATATTCTAAATAACATGCCTGTTTTGTAAATGATTGTTATTCAAAAACCATCTTTAAGGCGTTGAGTGACTTTGTTACGCAATGTGAATAATTATTTTAAATCAAAAATAATATTAACGTTTTTAATAATAACTCTTGAAAAAAATTATATAATTATTTATTAATAGTATAAAAAAAATTACGATCACCATTGTTACATTATCAATCTTGTATTTAATTGAATTTTCTCAAAAGCTATTTTAATTTAATTTTCTGTTAGTCCTAATAAACATTAAAATAAATCCCGTTATCTTAAAATGGGTCATTATAATATTATATATAACTGTATAATTGCGTGATCTCGTGTATTCTTGTAACCTTAAAGTCAAGAGACTCAAAATGACTGAATAATTCATTCATACGTTTATTAATCTATTGAATACTTAAATTTGTTATTAATAATTGTTACCTATGTTTAAATATGATATTTATTATTTCAAGTCATTACGGAAAAAATAAGCATAAAATCCCTGAAAAAAAAGGTTGTGTTAGTTAATAGAGGAAATAAGATATTTATTGAAACGTAGAAAAACGGTTTTATGTTTTATTACTGTCTGAAAATATATTAGTAAATTATTAAAACAAAGAATAAATAAAAAAAATTAAAATATGAGTTTTTTTAACTGAATAGTATACTTGCCTAAGTTTTAATAACTAAATACATATTTTCTGACTAGCATTTTAAAATAATTATATACTATTTATTATTAATAGTACATAATGCATAATACATTAAATACTCGAATATAATTATGAAATATGTACTAATATATTATTGTTTTAAACTTTCTGATGTATAATTCATTTTGTATGACTGTATCAATTAAATTTAAAATAATTTTAGAATGTTTTTGGATTTTGTAAAAAAAAAAAAATATATTAAATGCTTATAATAAGGTTACATAGGTTACTGATAAAGTCCAACGTGTATTCGCTTACCGCTCTTTGTGTTTGCAATAAATATAAGATTAATACTATGTTAATACAATATTAAAATTATCATCATTACTACTATCTTCCAAAATTATTATTTTTGTCAGACTTTCTCCAACCATATTTAACTGTACAAAGCCATGTTTGTATAATCTTTTGTGCCACTTTGATGTTACCATATTATATTATTATAATAGTTATTAAATAAAAAATACTATTTTGTTTTTAAGCTATATATACTCACTTATTATTATTCTCGACCTTTGTAAATACGGATATGTGCTCATTATAAATAAACGATAAAATTGAAATGTATTTTGTTTTATTTTACAAAGTCATTGGTTTATTGCAATAAAGAAAACTGCAATTCAAACAAACGCAATTTATAATACTAAATACATAACATTAAACTTATTTTGTTTTGAATATTAGCTAGTATTATTAGCAATTCTATTGAATATTTATTATTCTAAAAACTATATTCTACACAAATATATATTTTAACCATTAAAAAATATGTTATAAAAATATATTCCCAAATTTAATTTTTACCTCAGTAATCGGATATAAAAAAATAGAATTAAAATGAATAAAATATTATGTTATATTATTTTTGTTAACATTCGTATTGAATAAAATATCCTTATATTCCAAGAAATCACCGACCATGAGTACTAAACTTAATATTTCATAATTTAATGTCCATTATGTATTATTTTACCGGAATAAATATGTATTATTTACTAACCCCCAGCAAAGAGATTCCGGTTGCCTTTACAAGGCACTCACTGAAATCTATAGTTTTAAAAATATATCTTTAGTATGAAGGAAATTAATGATAAGAATCCATTTCATTAACTATTTATACAACATAAGATTTATTTATTATATTACATACATAATTTTTATATTTTAAATCACTTGGGTAAACATTAAACAATAACTGTTGTTTTAAAAATGAATCTCATATAAAATATGAATATTATTACACTTATTATGTAAATCATTAATTATCATTTATAATTACCATTCAGTAGATAACTCTATGATGACTTTAAAGTAAATCTGATTATCTAAAACTAAAACTAGTCATAGTAGTTAGATCAAGGAAAATAAATCAAACTATCTAATCCATCATGTAAATGAACGTAAAAACAAGGTAAGGATTTTTATAATTTGTAATTTATTATTTATATAATAGTATGCTTAATATATTTTGAGTATTTTAAGAATACTTAATGAATGCACATACGAGGTCTGTTTTACAAACGTGCACAACATAGTAAATTTGTGTTCAACAAAATCTATTTTTTATGTCATTAACTTTAATATTACCATAAATGAATTTATTATCAAATTTAAAGTTTAGAATACCAGATTTTATCATACATTTTTCTATATTTTAATTTAAATTAAATTATATAAGTAATTATTTAAAATATTAAAATTTTCAAAACTTGCTTTAAAATTTAATGATAGATCAATTTATTATATAATTAAGACTAACAGAACAAGATTGATTGTTCTGAACAAAATTTGGTTATATCATAATATATTCTATACGTTTAAAAGACAGAGACAACACATACAGACATCACGTCTTCTCTTGAAAAAGTTTTAATAGTATACTATCGTAAAAATAAAACTTAAAAAAAATATATTAAATATTTATGATTTTCACTTAAATGAAACATTTAACACTTATTTTTGATTTTATTAAATTATTAAAATTAATTGAGTATTAATATTTTCATAAAATACGCTTTACCCAAACATTTATTCATAAATTTCAAACTTAAGTTAATTTATAGACTTAAAAATTAATTTTAAGTTTTTCCTTAAAAACACAAACAATTCTAGACTTTGCGATGATAAAAACTGACTATAATAATATTGTGTAACAGCTTACCACGGAATTGCCCAAAATACTTCATTATTGTTGATATTCTAAGATGCAAGTGGTATTGATTTTAAAGTTGGGCGTCTAAACGCCCTAAGTACTGCTTTGGGTATTGACACCCATGTTACAGTTCGTAGCTCTAATGGTCACTGTTCACCTGTTAATTTATATACTCATCTATATTTATTTAGTTATGAGAACTCTAACTACAGTAAATAAAAATTATAGAGAATCAGATATCAAATAATACCTACATCGTTATTGTTTTTGGCATGAGTATTTTTTGCACCTCAAGACAACAAAATACTGTGCGCGTTTTTATACATATTATAGTTATTTAATAATATATACAATAAAGTGTGTAACGATAATTACTATTATACCATGACAACATACAAATGGATCGCGTCCGTGCCGGAGACCTTTGCCGTTGTTCCAGTCGAATACGCGTAGTATAATATTCGGCAACGGCGGCGGCGGTTAATTTCGATGCGTTTTACGGGCCGGTGAACATTGCGCCTCTTGTCGCTTTTCCTCCACTCCGTGATAATTATAAGTTTTCTGCCGCCGACGCCACCGTCAGCTCGTTCCATCCGTTGCCTTTTATCCTTGCTCAATATACTAATTGCTAAACCGAGTATACCACTGCAGTTAGGTATAATATACGTAGGCATGTTGGCAAGCAGGTATATAGGTTATAGGCGTGTATAATGCTCGCGTACACGTACTCCTCGTCGTTGTGGATTCCCGCGAGAGAGACTAACGACGAAGAAGAGTACATATCATAATATATATATATTATTATTATTATATTGTGCTCGTGCGATTATCATAAATCTATCCCTGCCCGCAGCACCGCGTATGATGCCGTAGCGACAAAGGGTCCAGTCAGAGTCGTAACGGGAGGGTATGAATGGGTAGAGAGTTAGAATAGTAGTATAGTGGCTAAACAATCGTCGTTGTTGTTGTAGGAGTAGTGTAGTAATAGAAGGTCTCCCGCGGGGTTTACGGGTGCCAAATATTCTCTCTTTCTCTCTCCCTGACATTCAACTCCGACACGGCCGTTTAAAAGACCAGCTACTGCTTCGAATTCGCCTTTTTTCTTTCGTTTATTTCGTCAATAAATAAATATTTTTATGTTTCATTTCGTCGTTCGACGATGTTCCCCACATCATTTGCCATTTCCTGGTGGTCAAGCCTCACTCATCATAGAATTTCAAAACTAGGTAAACTCATTATATTATTCTCATACATGCATACAGCCTACAACAAAAGCCGTCAAAATTAAAACTACTATGTCACTGTTTGTTTGCACTTTGCTTTTACGATAATATTATATATTGTATTCCTTAAAAATAGTTAGATTCTTATTTACACATCAATATAAAATTGTTTTAAGAAATATTTATATATAACAGAAAATCAACTATCAAAATCTACTTAAAGTAAAGTCAGAGTGAACCTTTAAGTGACTGCTGTTGTCATTTTAGTTTAACATGTGTCTGCATGCATGTTACTATCAAAATAGAATTACTACGTGCAGATACCAATTTCCTTATGGCCAAAGTAAACAATTAAACACACTACTTAGAAATCGTACAGCAAACGCCAAACAGTAATCAATTGCAGCGTATTGGGAAATGTTTAATTGAATGAAAACATAAAATCTATTTATCATCTATTAAAACCTATGTGATCACAGTCATATATCTGATGTACAAAATGTCTTCGTCACCGTACACCTCTATTTTGGGTTAGAATTTTTTTTTTATTTATAGATTATAGATATCGTACAGTGTCATGACTCTGCATCGAGTATTTTTCTAATAAAATTATATGACCCAGAAGTTTCTATATAAAATAAATGTATTTAGTTACTTTTATTTTATTCGTCTTTTATAAAATATAAGAATTTATAGTACAGGTAATTATATACTTATTTAAATTATTCTATTATTTTCTAATTGAAAAAATACATTTCTAAGTTTTAGAGTTATATTCTAAAATCATACGATATTCATAATTTCAAAATAAGTGCATATAATTTTACATATAAAAATTTAACTTTTAAAAATCAAATTATGGTTTCATCACATATATATACAAAGTGTCCCACGAAGGTTTATATATTTAAAATTGAGGTTTAATGGAGTTTGCATTACTCACACTAATTTAAAATATTATATCATCGTGGAACAACCTGTATAATATTTATATATCTACCTATTAAGCGCAGTCCTGATTTTAAAGTTGTGGTAAGGGGGGTAGTTTTATTACCGACTACTTCGGTATTTAATGTTTATTATTATGATTCATATTTTAATTCTCCGAGTTTTTATATACTTTTATATATATAATATAATTTGTTTCACAATACTATAATAGGTTTATAAGAATATAAATTTCTAAATTGATCATTTTGAATTTTCTAACAATGACTGTCAGATTTGTTACTACATAACGATAAACTGATATATATATATAAAGCATCATGGTGTACATAAATTCATGCTAAACAATTTTTAAATAATTTTTGAAAAACGATTAATGTAAATATTAGTAAAATTAAAAATAGTGTTATTAAACGACCTGTCTACATTTAATATGCTTAGAACGCTCTTGTACATTTGCACTAATTAATTTATTGTTTTTATGTGTTAACTACGATTATTTTTAAATACATTTTTTATTATTAAATAGTTTTTGATGTTTATGATGTTTAATTAATTTAGTTAGGTAATTTATACTTAAGTTTTTTAAAATTCAAATTACTGTAACCTTACAAATTTCCATAAAATATAATATTAAAATCTAAAAATAACTTAAGAAAAAAGAAATTATCATAGTCAATAATTTATATTTTAAGATTTTTTTCTTGAATACAATAATGTATCTATAAGTTACGTTATACAATACCTCAAGTTATAATATAAGTATGAAATGAATACGATAAACAGGTATTAATGTAATAGTAACTTATTCAGCTACGCTTATCCTGACAAAAATTATTAATGTAGAAGTAAACAGTATATTTTTTATTTAATATCAATGATATAGTAAATAATTGAATCCAAAAACCAATTAAAAAATTGAATTTCATTGTTAATAGTACATTAGAACGTTTTCATAGTAAAAAAAAAAAACTGACTCCATCAAATGGTTATAGAAAAGGATATTATACTACACATATATTTATGAAACATGCGGGTAATTTTTTTAATTTTATCGACATTTGATTTTTTTGTTCCACAACAATTAAAAAAATAAATGGACAAGCGGGTACCGTTTTTCTATACAAAAATTGTCAAGAGGGTCACTGTTTATGGATGTTTTAAAATTTAATTCAATGATACACCATAATTCATAATAATTTACGAAAAATTATTCTGGTTGGAGACGTTCTGTCAGCCTATATCACTATCAACTAAATATATTTTATGAAACTTTTTTTTATACAGCTATTAATCATTTATTTCATTTTTAATACTAAAGTAGGTTTTTTTTTCCAAAAACGTTGCATTTATTTTATTAACTAGTATTTAATTTAATCATTATAATAATACATATTTAAGCTATTAATAAGTATTATCTATAAAATAACTTGCACGTTTTAAAAATGTCAATAAAAAAAAATAAGTAAATTATAGTAAAATTTAAAATACACGCAAAAGATTTGAATCTTTGCAAATAATGTTTTTGAATTATAATAAAATAACCGAAATTGTTATTTGCTATTCATTGTTTAAATATACGTATATAATTTCGTCAAAATTAGAAATTCAAATACATTTGAGTCTCAATAGTCCGAACCTCCGATAATCCAGTAAACGCAGGTAATCCAAATGAGATAAGTCCATTTGTTCATAAATACATTTATAGTTTGTTCGGAATTATTTAGAAAAAAATTACTGACTACTAGCTATATTTAAGTTCTATTATTATAATTTTTTTTTTTTTCGTAATTCATTATGTTAAGGTTATTTATTATTTTTTTAATTTAAATAACAATAAATATAAAGGTGGTGAAATTAAAAATAAAAACCTTAGTCATTGGAGTAGGTAATTTTGAAAACCTTTCGGTAGTCTGGACGATACTCGGTTTGAATCCGTTCGGACTATCAAGTCTCTACTATAAATAAAAAAATAAAAAAATAAGGCGTATGTATTTTTTAGATATTATTGTTTCGATATTATTGAATATTTATAAGCACCCCTGTAATAAACTTGTAAGTTTCATTTATAAAAATTGAATATTTTATACATTTTCAACTACAAACCATTTGCATATTTTTATGATTTTGACAAATTTAGTCAAAATTTGAACTTAAGAAAACAAACTATTCCTGTGTATTTTTATATAACTAAAATAACAATATGGGTGAAATTTTCCAATCCAATTTCAAAGTTTTTAACTAAATAAACATTCTTTTAGCGTCTATTAATATAAAACTAAAGAAAACTCAACATTTCTAATGTCTATCAATAACTTAATAATAGTCAAAATGTTTCAAAAATTGTTTATTTGTAGAATATAGGTTACATAACAATTAAGCGAAAATCAAATCCAAAAAAAAATAAATAAATATATTTTCTGTTAAAAACTAGTTTTGTTTGAGATTGTTTGTTTTCCCTTCCCCCCCCCCAATTATTTTGATAAAATATCTATACTGAATATTTTTTACTTCTTAAAGTATTTACTAGATCCAATTCACAATAAAAAAAAACTATTCTCATAGTTAAAATTGAAGAATTTTTTCAAATTATTTGTATACTTCATAAACATATAGTCAAATCAAAAATTTTTCTTAATTCCTAGGAAATAACCAAAGAATTTAATTTTTATGCAATTTTAATATCCATCTAAACATTTAACTAAGTACTTATTACAAGTCAGACAAATATTAAAAAATAAAACATTTTGTATTATTTTAAAAATTAATTATATTTTCTTATTGATTATTTATTAGTATGCTAAATTGTACTTAAATATATAAATAAATATAAGTAATTAATATTTAGGTGAAATTGTAGGAGACGTATAAAAAATGAATAAAAAGGTTATATTAAAATAACAAACTTCTGTTAATTTTTAGTTATTATATACTTACTACGCTATTGTTTAGTAGCATTTGTTGAAAAATTTAACATTTTTTTAAAAACAAAAACATCGACCGGTTAACATTGCTACTTTCTTGTTTGACAGTAACATTTAATAAAACCTTGACCATTGAAATCCAATAAGTTTACTACAGCTTAACGTATGGACACAAATTTTACTCTAGGTACTCTGCTATCTTCTAAACCATTATTTAAAACTAATTGAAGTTCTTCACTGGAACACCAATTTTTTATTATACCAACTGCTGTCCCAACTCGGTAAACGCCGTTTCAAATTTATAACATTTGTACTATAATATTGAATATACTTACGCCTAATTAGTAATTACTAATTACCCATATTTTATATAGTTAAGCTTTAAAACAATAGTACCGAAGGACACAAAACTATAATAATATTTCATATACTTACATATTTTACATATTAATAAATATTACATAGTCTTTATATATAATATCAATAAATAATTGATAAGAAAATATTTAGTAAAATGCCCGATTTGACTATATGCCGCCTTCGACATATAATTTATAAACACAATATTTTGAAATGAATCCATTCCTTACTCCGATCAGAATTTAAAATCACTGTCAATAACATCAACAACATTTAATATACACTATAGGTAAATATTTTACCTCGACAATTAATTTAAATATTTCAAAAAACAACCTGACTAATTAGCTAAAATAGAACTATTTAGATCTATACATATATAATATAATATATTGTAATAATTATATTATAAGATAGAATATAATAGATACATAATTTTTTTGGTACTACAACATTGTGCTGTATTAAAATTTAACAATCTCGTTATGTATAAAATTCTTTTATATCTTTAAATTATTTTTACCTCTGCACCAATAACGTATAGTTTACCTCATGTTGTTCCGCATTTACTCAAACGTTTTTTACCATACTTAAATTATTATAAATGGTTTTCATGTTTATACTTACTGTAATAAATACTTTTGTAAGTTATCAGAGAACATGACACCTAAAATGTTGCTTTGGCCTGTACATCAGATATTTTAATCATAATATTCTCATATATTTTAGCTTTGAAAAATAACTAACTTGGACTTAAAAATTAATGAACAAAACTTGCAATTTTCTGACTTTTTGAACTTATCATTTTTCTCGTAGACAAGTGCTTATTAAATTTTACTTCAACTTTATAAACAAAGTGTTTAAGTTCAATAAAATAATGCGAATTTTATATTATACTTTTAAGATACTCTTCTGTTTAACATTGTTTTAACAAACCGGTAGTTACTCGTTTTAAGAATCATATTTACATGTTATCGAGATTATTTTAAATTCTTAGCCTATAATTATTATTTAATTTAAATAAAAAATAATTAATCGAAATATAATCGTAAATTTACTAACATCTCCCTTGTACAACGTATGTGTTTAGATACGTTAAAACTTTGAAATACTATTTAAAATTTTAACTGCAATAATTGATTTTTTTTTTAAGTTAAATAAATGAACAGATAAGCAAAATAATTTTAATTAATTATATATAGTGGTTACAAAATTCTATTATTTCCCTTCCACCATATTGTTACAAATTCCTAGTTCGGTTTTGGATTTTGTAGCGTTGTGCGCATAAAATTTGATAGTAAAAACATAAACCGCCTACAGTATTATCAAATAATAATAATATAATAAATTACATCTATTAATGTATTACAGACAACACACAATAGAACATAATCTAATTGATTTATCAGTATAATCCACATTGACATTGTCCACACGAGATTGCGGTGGCGGTCATGTGGCCCAAACATTATTGTAGTATACGTAGTTGCATACAATGACCGATCAATGTATACAGTCGCTAGTATAACTTTTCCTTTGCTCAAGTTCGAAAAAAACTAAACACAATGACTGAACTCTGTTGCACGTTGACCAGAAACCATAATGATTATTCGACATACTTAACAGTCACTCCTTGCATATAGCATACCTGTAATATATAAATTAATTATAATTAATACTGTGTTCAACTAGTTTAGAAAGTAAAATTTACTATGGCCAATACATTCATAGTGGAAATAATTTATAACATTAAAACTTGATAAAACGTATTTAATTTATATTAAATACGTTTTATCAAGTTTTAAAGTGATAGGTATAATTAAGTGACTAATCTTATAGTAGATCCAATTCAGGAAGAATAATAAAATAATTAATTATCCCCAATTTTAAAAAATTATACTTTTATTTTTAAAGGTATTAAATGCATTTATACTAAAAAAAAAAAATATTTACGTATATTTATCTGTCCCATACCTTTTTTTTTTTTTTGCTGACTGTCATCATTTATTAGGACATTAAAAATACTTAAAAAACGGGAGTTGGTTTCTCATAGAAAATTAAATCTAGTTATTTTATTTGATACTTCGGAAGTCAAAAGTAAAAAATCTCAAGTCCTTTTTTTTATAATCGAAAAAAATAAAAACGGAAATTACCACGCAAATCAAATTTTTGACAAAATCTTTTTTTGGTGTAATTCGAAAACAAATTATTGTAGATACTTGACATTTTCACCAAATATTTATTTCATAATTTTTTAAGTACGATAAACATATTAAAAATATTTTAACTATTTATTAATAGGTATTATGTATATTATATAGTTGTAAAAGGGTTGTTATAGTTGTCGAAGGTTTTAAATTATAATACTATTAGGTTATACTTCAGACTCAAGTTTTGATACAATGTCATTAAATTTTAACTTTGATATTATAAAACGTAACTAAGTTAGTGAAAACTTTGTTTTAAGTTTTTATAGGTACTTATTATTTTAATAATATTTTTATTTTACATTTCTCTCTTTTTTTTTTTTGTATTTTTCAAATTTTTAGAACATTTCTCACAATTTTTCTTGTAAGCATAAATTGTTGTACCAAATATATTTTTATAATAAAAACATATAATATATAATCTTTAAACATAGTTATCAAATACTCTCAACCGTATAATAGATACCTCTGTCCAATTCGCATATACTATATATTATCAATATATAAAATGTATCGAATCGTACTTAAAGTTTATTTAAAAACTAATTTGTTTACACAATCATTACAATAATAAAATGATTTATGAATCAATTTAAAACAAAATAACGTTAAGAGTAATACAAATACTTAGCATTAAACTTCCCTTGTTACTAAGAAGCCGAGGCTTCTTCGTGATGTATACACGTTTGTATAAGTGAATTGAATGAAAACGTATACGAGGGCAGTATCGATAATCATTATTTACTAGTACCGAATACCCTCTTCACGCTAAACCTAAAATGATTAACGTAAAGTATCTAGCTAGTAAGTACTGAGTATCATCGCTAAGTGATATCAATTTGGAAAATTGCCTAAAGGCGAAAAACTGAAATGAGTGATAAAACAAATATAAGTTATTCGTATTATTTTCAAACGAAATGCCATCGATAAATAATGTTTCTGAGACTTGTGTTCTGTATAAATAGAGTAAATTATCAAATAATAGAAAATAGTAGGTAGTTTAGTTGTAATGCTTTCCCTTTTGTCTAGCAGTAGTGTATAATGTATATAATATATAGTATACATAGATACTGATAATAATGATGACGATGACGAAGATGATAATGATAATGGTGGTGAAAAAACATAAATAATTTATAATAGCTCACTATTAATATCATAATTTTTTTTTTCCACTCGTAAATGTCTCGTAGATACAGTTTATTTTTCCAGTTAATTGCATTATTTTAATTTTGCAGATGCATCGCTTTCAAAAACATACTTAAATAATCGGCGATTAAATCTTTAAAAAAAAGGTTCTGCCACTTACTAACAATTGATTGTATACTACATATTCCATATAATAGATATTGTTATTGAACATTTTGTTTTTGTCGAAGGCTCGTTGAAATTGTATAGACTCCTGTAAACCATCAGTTGATTGCTACTTTACCCAATTTTCATATAATTTAACAACGAAGATGAATAAAACTTTATAAAACAAATTCTAAAATATTCTAAAACTGTACAAGGTAACTTGTGATAAATTTGTATACTTAATTAAGGAAAATTAAACAGAAAAATAATTAAGTTAAGAGTTAAATTTGATTATCGAACCAAGTGTTCATAAATTCACTTATTTTATTTTCATTTAGAAATTGATTAAACTTTAAATTTAATAGGTAATTTATCTTATACAATACAATAATAGTAGTACTTACTACATCTACTCATGAAATGTTTTTTTATAATATTGCAGTGATAAAAATAAACAAAAAACTCATTTTGTGGCATATATTACTAATTTAATGTTTACAGAAACTTATCAAATCAATTTGCAATGAATAATCTAAAGTGTGTTATACCTTTAAATCTAGTAATTCCCAAGGTAAAAACGTGAATGTTTTTTTTTTTTATGAAATGTAAAGAAACTACAACCAGCAAGTGTTTTTGGTTGGTAAAACGTGGTCCCATGAGATTCGAAAACCAATCGGAAAGGTAAACGACGATTTGGAAATCGGTGGAAATGCTTCTGATAGAAACTAAATCAATATTACGAGGATTTTGTGTGGTCCTATTTCTTTCAACGTATACAGAATTCAACACGTGCTGTTTCTCATTCCTTAAGCAAAAATACAATTTTTATTTACCAACAAATATCATATTTTCTTCTTTTAAAAATAATAAATTTAATTTGACCAATATTGTCAGTAAGTACCTTATACTTTATAGGTAACCACTAACCACCGACCGCTGGGTACTATGTAAGGCCTAATGTTTAAACAAAAAAGCCAAAAACTTGTTATACAAAACAATGTTTAAACAATAGAAGACTCCATTATATAAAATAATCACATGATATTTGATGTTCTGCTAACAACAAACGAATTATAGTATTTTCATTGTTATTAAAAGTTATACCAAACCTTATCATCTCCACAACATAATTTTCATATCAAATCGTTCTGTAAACGGGATGCAGAATATTGATGAAATTATAACTACACATTGTATCTAGTATAAAATTTTATGATTAAAATATACTGAGTGATTCCTTCATTAAACAAATAAAAATATTATTTTTTTAAATGGTTACTAGTTATGCGTGAACATTTTCCGATTACCTATAATTTTCTTTTTCGATAGTAAAAAAAAAAACAAACTAAGAATTCATTACTTTTGACTCCCACAGTATAAACTAAAACAACTAGGTTCAATTTTCTACAAAAAAACCACCCACATTTTTTATAAATTTTCACTATACTAAAAGACAATGATAAATAGAAAAAATACACATGTCACACATCACTGTAAAATCAATACATTCATCATTGCCTTCAGAATCTAAAAAAGAAAAAATCTTTAATTAATGTCATGACTACAATATCAACAATTAAAAAAAGCTAACCATTTAAAATTAAATATTTAATATTATTTCCGTGAAACATAATAGGTATATATATATTTATATTGCTTATTATTAACTTACCTATAATAGTCTAGTATTTTTGACTCGTTATATATTATAATATCGAACCACAATAATAAAATTATTATTCATAATTTTTGATTATACCAAAATGTATACATTTTAATGAAATTTAAAGAACTTGTAGTTCTTTTGTATTTCAATATTAATACAAATAGATACTTTAAAACTAAATGTATTTTATTTTAAAACAAAATGTATATATCTCTTAAAAACTAATTTACTTTGTCAATAAACTATGACGAATTGTTAGTTTCAATTAATTTAAAATATTCCCTTGATACCTATAGATACTCAACAAAAACAAAATATATTAAATTATTAAAAATTCAATATCCTTTGTCTGGTATTATAATATATAAATATCTGATATTTGATTCTTTTATTTTTAAATACACGCATAATAATTAATAATGTCTATAATAAAATGTTCACCAGCGTACATAATTACACGTATATACGAATCACCGTAATATAAATACTTCATTCAATGTTCTACTATTTCAGTAGATGTTATTCTTAAACATTCTGTAAACCCTGCTCACCTAAATTGCTTCGGTCCTGTTTTCCTGTACCATCCTGATCAATAATATTATCTTTAGTACTATTAATATCACGCTGTCGTCGATATTATTGCGGGTAAAGATTTAATACTCTCCACATTTTTCTAACCCATTCATCATTTTTCGGAACCCTTTGTAACAAGGTGGATAATTTTAGTTTGGTGATATTTTTTTCACGTCACTGCAATATCAATAACTCAACAAATACTTTTCTATTCGTTGTTGCGTGTATTTTTAAACATATATTTATAAATTAAAATTGTAATACTTAATGTATTTATTTTATATCATCATTAAATATAAAAAATAATAATAATAATATAATATTACAGTATTTGATTTAGAGAACTGATATGTCTCAATTTAATTTTCAGATATTAATTGATTACACATCCCAACTTTTTGAAATTAAGGCTTATAGAATAGCACTTTATTTAAAATTTTCATAAAACTACAAAGTTACAAAGTTGTTATAATATTTTGATTTTTATAAAAAATGTTTAAAAAATTTACATGAATTGAAACAGAATAATACATTATAATTATTTGTAATTATTACATTTAATGTAAAATATTCTCATTTATGTCGTTTATTAAATAAAAATGATTTGTTTACAATGCATTTTATTTCGTTTTAAGGTTAGGAATCTTCTAAGGTGTCAGCTATCCTTACATGTTTCTCATTATACTAATAGAAGTCGATAAGTCAATATTCATTTTAGATATTTAGATAAATAAATATATAAACACATAGAATATGCTGTGAATAACTAACTTGACTGAAATATTTAAAACTTATTGTGAATACATTATAAAAAAAAAGTATTAACATTACTTCAATTGCATGCAAACGTCAACCACTTAAGCATACGTATTAACAAGCTTGAAACTTTTAAAGTATTTTCCATAAATTATGAAATGTTTTTTGGTTTGTGGTAATATGTTTTAGGGCATATAAAACGAAGCCTCCTACGGTAATATTATTATAATATATACCTACATTAATTAGTTAGGGATGCATATTTTTTTTATGTGACGTTTAACTTTACTATCTTTCCCGAGTTAAGCACTGATAATATATATAGTGTACCTAATTTAATAACAAATGTTCGTAAATTAAAATTATTTATTTATTCATTTGACAAATTATAATATATACGGAAACCTAACTTTATGATAATGATGCTGATAATAATAATAATAATAATAATAATGATGCTGATAATAATAATAATAATAATTATACACCACAACAAAATGTCCTTATAGTGTGTATCATATCGAAGTAGTAATAAACAAATTAAAATAATAATAATAAGGAGAACAAACAATATATATTTATAACCAATAACGATTTATATTTATTAAAAAATATTAAAAATATTAGAACAATCTACAAATCAGAGTTTACGTGTATTAAATACAATAATTGTTTGGTTGAATTGATGTAATCTTGTATATGAATATGATATATTTAAATATATATTATAAAGTCTATTATATGTGATTCGGTTTTTTATATGTGGTTATTTACAAAACGATAATAAGTCCAAACTTTTATTTTACTGATTATTATACTCTCATAATATACAGCAAATGTAGAAAAAAATAATAATAGTCTTACAAAAATTAAATTTTGGTATTTAAACAATTTGTTTTCAATGTCTTACAACATTATTTTCTTGTTGTTATCATAATTATTTGCCTCAATTTTATTTATTTATTTTTTTCATTTTTATAAATTTAAATCACCTAGTATCACAATTTGATAAATCCAATAGTTAAATACTATTCGAGATTATTCTTATACATCCTAAGTGTTTTAATCAAATAAAAACATATATTGGAAAATGTACAATTAGAAAGGTTTTTTCACACAATTTTTCACAAACCCTGTCTATTAGTTCCTAGACAACATGCTGTGACGAAAGTTGCATACACTTTTAATCGTTCAATATAAACGAATAATTGTTGGACAATATTCAATAGCTGATTAAAAAATATACTTATAGCTGGTTTCACTACTAACCATTGTCCAGCTCCAGCACACTCTATGAACCGTACGTTCTGCAATTTTAATTTAATTTTATGGTTATTCTGATACCAAAACTCTTACGGTTAACGGTTGGTTCGTGTTTCTCTATGATACATATTTAAAATTTCCTATTCACGTAATATTTATGTTTTGAAACGTGACTTTGATTAATCAAACATCACATTCAAATATAATATGTTCTATTATAAGAAACAATAATAATTAACAACTGGTAATTATTATAATATTATATACCATTATACCATCTTTAGTCTAATTACACCACAGACACAGACAACTTATGTTGTACGTGACCAGGTGCCCCGGTTTTAATAAGAATTAAGTTATTTGTATTATCTATTATTATTTATGTACGATTTTATTTATTAGTTTATTTTTTTGCTTAACTACTGTACTATAAATTACAATATTACATTATTAAAATGCATACCTTCACTATAAAAAGGAGATGAAAAAAAATAAAACATTGTCGCCTTATAGGTTTAATGCTGGCTATGTACACATTTTACGTGTAAAATATTTTTTGTCCTCACACAAATATATTTACTACGCATAAAACTTTTTATCTCACAATTTTTTTATAACTATTTTGTTCATTAACTAAATTATATCTAAGTAATATTAGAACATAATTTAGTAAAATAAAATAAATGTTATTACTAATCTATCAATTTATTACTTACTTAAATTAATACATATTATATTACACACAAATTTAGTTTTTACATTGATTATTATCCTTTTTAATTTATTAATTTTTATAATTTTTTTTTACTTCTCAAGTAAAAACACATATTATGCTACAATACTATCATAAATTAATAAACAATAAACAGTTACATCTGAAAAAGATTCTGATACTTAATTTTTCAATTGAGCATATACTTTAGACGAAGTAGTAGCTAAATGATATTTACAATTAGGACATTTCAAAGAAAAATAGAGAAATTCAATATTGATTAAATTACCTATTTTATTTTAATAGTTTAATTTTTATACGATATATGACATACATAACATATAATAATCAATAATTTTAAATTGTTCAACAAGCTATCCAATAGAGTTTAAGAATACGTTCTTAAAATATTCCATATGGTACCATTAAAACTTATTAAAAAAAAAAACTTTACCACAATAATAATTGGTACTTCTGAATTTATAAACTATTATTTTTAATGTTTAAAACATTTAAATTACCATGACTTTCCATTAATGTTAGTTCAAATCTAGAATTCATATTTATTTTTTTTTAATCTTCAAAGTTACCTAACCAATATTTCAGTGAAAAGCAAACACTAAATTTAACTTAATTATTTTCCGGTTATGTAATATTTTTAAAATTCCAACTTAAATTTAATATCATCTATAGTTATATACCTGATAAATATCCTTTAAATGTGCTGGTAAATCCTAGATCGTGACTATACTATCTACTTCTATTCCATTTATTTTTATAATCGTATTTATTCGAATAAATATGAAAACCATTATTATATAGTTTTACTTTTCAGCGTCTGATATTTTTCCTTATAAAAATGTAATGCTTTCGTGTAGCTGCAGATAAAGATCCATTTGCTGGATTGATATAAGTACATATTTCTTCATTATTATTAAATGATGTAGTGTACGGAGTACATGAATGATAATCAATTTTCTTAAATTTATAATTTGAAATTATCAATTATATCACTATCAGTCTTAAAAATGTGTTAATAAATATTAAATTAAATATTTACCTATATATACATATAGGTATTTAGTAGAATTAAAAAACAATGTTAGAATGATAATCATTGAAAATATTTTTGAGAATAAAAGAAAAACATTTTACGTAAAATGTATTCACGGTAATCGTTAGACGTATAAGCGGGCAATCATAAATATCTCCTTAAGTTTATTTCATTTCCATGTAAAAATTAACTCAAAAATCACGAAAAAATATTAGTTACTATTTAAATATTATATTAACTATTAGTTTACTTTATTGTTTACCTATGCTTATTGCTTATTTAGTTTGTTATTAGTGAAAACACTTTTGAGATGTATTTGTTTTTAAGAAAATATTGTTAGATACTACTAGCTCTATAAATAGTTTAAGCTACCTACAGTAAAATATATCATAGGTCTTCATACAGAAACTCTATGCCTATAAAAATTAAAAATATAATATTATAATTTCTTAAAACTTGCCTTTGCTTTAGACACTTATAAAATAGCCTAGGTATACGTAGTATAAAACACTATGCAGTACCATTAAATTAGCAACGGAAGCAAATATGGTTTTTAAATAAAAATAATTTAAAAAGTGTTTGGTTTAAATTAACTCTGTTTCTATAAAAATCAAGCACATAATGGTAAATATTTAAAAAAAAAAAAAACGAGAACTGCATTTCTAGTAGAATCTGATGTGGAATTTAGTTAATTTCAATGTTTTCAACAAATTCCTCCAAAATATTGTAAAAAATACACGGCTTGTAGGCGTATACAAATAACTTAACGTGAATCCATAAAAAAGTTGAAGTGAGCGAGGAGTACGACTAATGGCAAACGTACAATGTGCTATTTTCGACGCCATGATAGCGATTAATTATTGTCATTAAGAACCGAGCAACGAGTACCGCAGTAATTGTAAGTTGAAAACCAGGCGTTTCCATCACGGACACTGTTTAATATACAGTGTATATTATAATATTAGTCCATCTATCAACCACATTAACATACTAAGTTGTAAGTATAGCTTTAATCTTTATTATTTTATAACCAATACCATGAATAATATTTGATCACCTTGTTTTAGAACTAAATTAACTAATATACGTAAACATTAACTGTTTATTTTTGCCCAATATTTTAAATATTTTGAAATTTTGAAACAAAAAATTCGACGCTATAGCATGATTGATGTTTTCTTCTAAATAAATTTGGTAATAAATAAGTAAATATACACTTCATTACAATTGGCTTACTATTTCAAAACTGTACTTACTGCTAATTTCGCGGTACGTAAATTTGTTGCTTATAGTAAATGTGATATGCATGTGTATAAGACAGAGATAACATAATATTATAGTGCAGGTTTTGCGTTCGATTGAGATTAGGAGTTGGGGCATTATGTAGGTGATATTTTGAATATGAAATATGAGTCTGAAAAGATTATAAACAGCATTAATAGTGAATTTAGATAGTGATTTTACGAACTATTGTACTGAGAGGATCGATAACTTGAAACCAAGCCCAGAGGGACAAAAGAGATAGAATTCTAGTAATCGGAAAATCACGAATAACGTATATTGTATTTAGGGTGTACACTATACCTACCTATCTAAAATACTTGGTTTATAAAAAAACTTCTAAAGAGACTTTATTTCTTAAATTATCAAGAATTATAAATTCTACAACACATAACATAATATTTTTGTTACTTAATAATAATTTAATTATATATTACCTATTTATTTATTTCATAAATC
The DNA here is from genome assembly GCF_002803265.2 of Melanaphis sacchari. Taxonomy (NCBI): domain Eukaryota; kingdom Metazoa; phylum Arthropoda; class Insecta; order Hemiptera; family Aphididae; genus Melanaphis; species Melanaphis sacchari. Next base: position 641,883 of record NW_020271114.1, on the reverse strand, counting down.
TATTATGTTATATAATTCTCTATAATCTCATAATTACTTTAAAAATATTTTTTATTAGTTATTTACAAAAATTATTAATTTTTAAATCACAAAATATCTGTAAAACGTAATTCACTAAGCATGCTAATTTTAATTTTTCCTCTAATAATAAAATTATTCAAATTCTGATTTTTGGAACTTTTAAATATACATTCGAATACTTTTTATATCATTTAAAAAAAATTCTTATTCTTAATTTGATATTATAAGCTATTAATTTTATGAAATAATTATTTTAATGTACCGTCCCTCATTGACTATTCGAATTTTCTATAACTATTAGTTGGGGAATACTATAATTCTATGATAACATTTTAAATAATGAATGCTATACTTGCTAATATAATATTTTAAATTGACAAATAATAAATAACTATATAAAAAAAACCCTAAATAAACATATCAATTTTAAAACAATTGTTTTTCATTCCTTTTAAAATTTAAAAATACAGTATCACTACAGCCAGTATACAATGATTACAATGTACACAAAACATGTATATAAATAATAAATAATACTAATATTACAACTCTTTTGTGGGAAACGTGTCTAAAATTACGAAACGACTTTACTGCTGAAATTTAAACGTAGGTATTTTACTTTAAAAACAAAAAACGTGAAAGTTATTACAATTGAAATTTCATTTCATTCACAGCAGACGATAGAGTATCTCCTATAACGTGAATGTTGAACATATTTTTTTGAAGGAAGATAAAAATATGTCTCGATTAATATTGTGCTATATAATAATATGTAGTACGCACGTACACGCCATTTATATACTGCGTGTGTGTAATAGCGTTATTTATAATGTTGAATATTATGATGATAATAATAATATGACGGTTTACTCATATTATTGTCAGTGTAGGCAACAACAAACAATTTGTCATCTCTTGAGTTTATTTTACCAACTCCAGCTAATGTGATTATTTTAATTACAACGTATAAATCGGTGTCTTGTTATTCTTAATATGCTTATTCTGACAATGGTACTACAAAAGTTTTAGACCGAATCGTCTCTGTATACTACGCACGGTTTCGTTGAGTAAACACATGACAATGGCCATTTTATTCGTTTTTATTAACTTCCCAAAAACAATTTTATGTTTTATTAGGTACTTTAGAGTTTAGAGCATAGTTTAAACTACTCAATAATCTCGAGAGCTGTGCATTATAGAACACTGTCTATAGAAAGAAGTTAGCTATATGAAACTACCGACTCAGCTGATGAATGTCAAGTTGGATTTTTTCAGATCGATTTTTCCGACGTCGTTAAGAACAATAGAGTTACAAAATATTATTGAAATGATTTTTTTCTTTATCCCAAAACAATATTATTCTTTGTCTCGCTGTAAAAGAAAAAAAATATTATTATTATGCTACACGTACATATCAATACTAAATAATATTTTTCACCGCTGCTGCAGAGATAAACAATTTGCATTAATTTATCGAATGAGTGGTAAAAAAAAAAAAAAAAGAAAGAGAGAACTGATAATATTTATAAGTCTTTTATACGCGATAACTCGTTTTATTATTCACAAAAGATTTTTTGCAGTAAAAGAATTTTTTGAATAGAACATTTTACTACCTTCTTGTGTGTGGCTTTTTCTTTCTCTAGAATTGCACAAAACGTCTTCCCTCCTACTACCCCCTACATACCCGCTTAACCCACTACTATTTTCCACCGGATCGAGTATTCAACACGTTTCCATTTCCTACCTCATGAACCCATTTTCCGCTGTGAGTTGCAATTTCCTTGACAATTTCCTGTCAGCGTGAATCGTCGAGTACGCTCAATGTTAATGATCACGCAATAATATAATTATTCGAAATAGTTTTCGTTGATAAACGAGATACACATTCGATGTAAACATTTTTTATAGCACTAGCCCTGTATATATATATATATATAGCATGTACAGTTTATAGAAGCTTTATGCTCCAGTACGCCGTTTTGAAGCATGTTTACAGCAATTGTTCGTTATTCAGTAGGTAATTGCATTTGTCAGCCATCAAGCGTGATGGCCACAGAATAAATCCATTGAACTTCCTTTTTCATTCTATTTACAGTTTTGAGATAGACAGAGGGACACAGAGAGAAACAGAAATAACTATTTATAATGAGATGTAAACTTATTTGTTTTAATAATAAAAGCGAGATGCCCGTTGTAGATGTCTGATGTATAGGGGTGATCTATCATACCACGCGCACAGCGTACCGATTTGTTCTTGAACAAAATAATATACAATATTACGACCATTACTATATACCAAAAGTGGATAATAATACGTATACATTAACGAAATATTCATCAATATTCTTGTGAAATGTTATAAAATAATATAATATGTGTGAACTGTTGTTTTAGTAGAAATTTATTAAATATTGAAGTTGGATAATAATTTAATTTAAATATTTAAATGTATTGTACAAATCCTAATTTATGATTCCGGCTGACCTGACTATCTATTTAAATTAAAACCTCAAGACTTGTTTTAGTTTAAAACAAAAGTTATTATTCAAGACCGTGACGTCCCCAATGATTAATTCCGTACTTTTGTGTCAACAAATATGGCAAATGTTGATAGATATATTTTATTCTCTAGTTATAATTAATATTTACGGCATAAACCAGTTTTCGATAAATATTAGTTATAAGCTGTCACTCAAAACTTATTTATTAAGTAATTTTAAATTATATTTATAACTATAAGTAATTATTAAGTGAAAATTTTTTAAATTTAAATTAAAACGTTTTTAGTATGTACATTGTATATATTATACTATGTATAGATACCATATAGTATATAGCCATATTGATAATATTTTACCAATGCTATATTAATGTATTTACGTTATATATTATTGTTCACATTTTCATATTATACATTTAGTCTAGTTGATTTTTAACACGGATCACTTTCAAAATGATAATGAAAGTAAAAATTGAAATGAATTAATAATAATTCAATGAGCATTTTCATATTACAATTATATCGTTTTCAAAATTTTACTTATGATTAAAAGTTTAAGAAAACAAACCCTGCAGGTAGCTTTAAAATCAGGTACAACCACGCACGTAGTCAGGGTATTATTTTGGGAGGGAAGAGTCTAAATAATTTTTAATACAGTTTTTACTTCTATTTTTTACATGACTGACAAACACAACCTTTTATGAATAATTTTTAAAAAAATTCGGAAAGGACCCCATAGAAACCCACTGAATATGTTCCTACTGCCTAGGTTTATCATCAATGTATTTGATATTTTATTGCATATAAATTTCAATAAATTAGATATTATTTCAAAAATATATATATACCTATTATGTATACATCATTCTGTCCGATCTCTACCACTACTCATCAAACAGCAACATAATATTTAAGCAAATTACTCACTTTTGTAAATGACATAAGTGTAATGCACAGATGCACTACACGGTAGAATATTCAATTTTAATTTTTTAATTAATTAATTTTATTTAATTGTAATTGTGTCTGCGTTTTTTAGCAGTAATTGTTAAAACTTATAGGAGTACTCCAAACGTTTAAAAATCTATGAATATTCTACACTATTAGTTCTTCAGAAACGTAATTTTTATGACTTTCTTAATACTCGGAAATATTACAAACGCCTTGACGATAAAGCGCGAATATTAGTTTTGTTCATAAATTCGAGCATAATATTTCTGTGGAGTTTTAAAAATATCAACTATTTTCATTTAGTGTTTCGATGATAATATAAATTTTTATTGCACTGTTTAAAATTTGATATACGATACTTTATTTTGAAATAAAAATAATTAAGTAAAAATATATTACGTTTATTTTAACTTCAAAGACCCATGTTCGATCTTATCGCGATAGATATCATCGACGATTTAAAATAAAT
>NW_020271114.1:514652-637932 GCF_002803265.2 Melanaphis sacchari | reverse complement strand
CAAAGGTATTTTTAATGTGAGTTATTTCATTAATTTCACAACCAACAACCCAAAATCTCAATACAGATTAAGCGCAATATTTTTTCAAGTGGATTAGTATGACTAAATTTAGGAATTTAAAACTTTTTACTCCGAAACGTTTTTTTAAATTGCACCAAAATATTTTTATAAAATTATAAACTACTAAATACAGATGAGGAAATATTTAATATTTTTAGTAATATTTTATTTAATTGTTGACTATTAATATCTTCTTGATTAACTTTAAAATTACAAAATTGTATTATTTTATGCTATATTACTAATATTATCATTATATAGTAATAACCAAGACGAGTGTCCAACAAGTAATAACAATCAAATCAGTGTCTAACAAGTACATAATGATGTATGTATCATAATGAGATCACCCTATCTATCAACATAGATAATACAACAATTCTAAGACTTCCACGAAAAACTAAACAAAACTGAAGAAGCTCTTCACTACAAAATTAGAAATAGAACCAAGCCCGGATCAAGAGCTTCAGGAGCCCAGGGGCCAATACATGGTTGTGGACCCCCCGTCAATAAAAACAATTCTTTAAAATTATAAAATTATATAATAAAACAAATTTAAACATTTTTATTTAAGTATGATAACGATTGATGAGGATAAAAATATTAAAAAAATATTATATTTTTATTCAAATATATATTTACACATAAAATTAAGTTTTGTTTATGTAAACAGGTTTAGTCGGTAGGTATCTGAATTATGAGTATCCATGACCGAGACAGTCACATACAAATTTTCCCAATTCTATTTTTAAATACAGTAATATCAAAATATATGCCTATTCCCAATAAACACGAACGGCTATGACGCTATGACGTGTCCCCACTTACCATACTATTGGTGATAAACACGTTCGACGGGCCCCATCGACTGTTAGCTCAAACAAGAAAAAAATAAAAATTTTTTTGTAGGTACTATAAAAAGTACAAATTATCACTTAATGTAATTTTAAACCGAGAAGACTATGGGCCCTTAACACACGTGGGTCCCGAGGACTTGGCCCCTCCTGCCCCCCCTTAATCCGGACTTGAATAGAACCTCTAACTGAGACTAAAACCACGACTACCACAGAACATCTTCCTAAAAGTTCAAAAAGATCATCCAAACTTGTAAATTATTGTAATTATTGTAAAATCTTAACATTATAATAGTGAAAATACTCAATGTACTAAAACAATTAAATTAATTAAATTAAAAAAAATTCAGTCTGTCTAGCGTTGTAACGTGTAGTTATTTTTTGTAGTTACAAAAAAGTAAAATTACATTCTCGACTCACACTTTTTTTTTGTGTTAATATAAAACGTTGCAAGATTAAAACGCTGAAATAAAATAATGAAAAGTTAAAATCTAATAAAAAAAATTTATTTAAATGCGCATTTCTTCTGACATCTTGAAGCCATAAAATAAATTATTAAATTATGTAAGTGCGCGAAATAAAGAACCGTTAAATTGAATTTTTAGTAAATACAATTTTAAATTTTAATTTGTAATTGGTACCTAATAATAAGGCTATATATGATTTTCAAAACATTGTAGTCTTTAATAATGTATCTAACTTAACTGTTCAGTTTAGATGGAAGTATTAATTTTACATAACTAATTTAAGGTTGATGAAGGCATAATCTTGGAGCAACACCATCACATTTATTATTTACAAAAAGACCTAAAAATATAATTAAAAAAATTGAAATATTTACAGTGTATTTGTAATCGGAATGTCAGATTTAATGACTTTTGGGATTCAACTCGCGCCTGTTCCCTGAACGACTAAGTCAGGATAACGGAATCTGAACTAGCTGACATCATATAAAATAGTTTTTTTTTTTTTTTTTTAATAATGTGCTTCTGAGTTTTAATAGTCGATTCTTGGAAAACTTTTGGTAAAACAAATTTAATTGTATAGCTTTATTGTACATAAACTTTAATGCTCATGCGTGACTCGTACTGTATAATATAATAATGGTCATTACCGAAGTGGTTACTGGCTATATATTATATGTAGATAACCATGATAATGACTCTCGAGTCTCAATACCAAAAATAATTTGTTTTGTTATTCAATTATAGATTATTGATTTTAAATTAGTATATCATTTTAGGTAATTTATACATCATATTAATATTCAATTTTTTTAAATTTTAAGACAATCATTGTTGATTAAAGATTAAAACACTAACTAATACAATTTTTTTTCAGATGTAAAAAAAAATTAAATAAAAATTGAAAACGTTGCAGCATCTATTGCATTTTTTTTTTTAATTCTTAAAACTAAATTATTCCATTATTAAAATCCAAAATTACACAATATTAAAAAAAAAAAATATATTTCTATAAATTTGTATTTTCAAAATATATTTTATATGCCTATTGCCTACTTATTATAGCTACACATATTCAAATGATTTTCATACTTTAAGCCTGCTATGTAGACGAATCAAAATAAGCGCCCTCTCACGTTAAAACAATACATAAATTATACTAACGTGTTGAAATCTCTACATAGTCAAAAGACATTTTAACGGATTATAAAACGACATAGATGCAAATTATGTTATATTGTATTTAGGTACTTACTATTTCTATATTAATGCATAGGTAAATAATATAACAGTTCAAATTACGTACAATAACCCTATAATTTTTTGAACAAATTTTAATCACTGAAAGTCTGAAAACTAATACATTTTAAATAACAAAATTACTTATAAGTATATAAAGATTTACCTGTGTATGAAAAGTTTTAATTATAATTATCAACGCCTTACTCTTAATGCGATACACGGTTTGTTTTAAGTTCACATACATCCTCGGGGGATAAACAAAAGACACGATAATAGAAAACTTTTCTGATGTATTACTTTTATTGTACAAGTCAAGTAAAAACTTTCAAAAATTATAAATTTATAATATTAAATTACAAAGTCGTTGACAAAAAATAAAAATAAGTAGACAGGAATACAACTATTATATACGTATCCTAAAAACTAAGAAGCATACTAAAATAATAGAGATACACACAAAAGTGCAAAACATGCGCATAGAGGCAAAAATAATTCTTTATTATTCTAACTATTTAAACATTATCTAGAAAATTAAATTATTTAATAATTACTAATTAATAACATAAATTAATTGTTTAAGTCGTTTTTGTTTATATATGTAAAATATCATATATATATATATATAAGTTACAACTATATAAAAATTATGTAAAAATTATTATAAATAATTAGGTACATCATTATTGATGTAAATAAAAATTAAAAAATTATCTTGAATATATATTATTATTATGATTTTTTTTTAAACTATTCACCAACAAAAATGATATCCAAATTTATATTCAGTAATTACTTGTGTAGTAATGTTTTTGATATATTGATAGTTAATCAATAAATTAAACATCTTTACCCATTTGTTTACTATTCAAAATGAATTTACAATACCAAATATTTTCAATTATTTTTATTTTATTTCAAAAATATATTGTTTATAAGTAGATACACGGAATATTTTAGAAACAAAGATCTATTAATTAAGAAAATACTAAAATACTAAAATAATTAGGTTTTTAAGCAGAACAATTATATTTATAATTGGAACAAACTAAACAAATCGAAACCTTATTCAAAATTTACGGTAGTTATAGTTTATTAAGACCACTAAAGAATTAATCTTGTTTTACTTAGTACAGCGCATGGAACTACCTATATGGTTTAGAATACGAAAAACAAAAGAACAATAGTTATATTGTCTGAGTATTGTCTTGGCGTGACTAAAGAGAAACCGTAGCTAATCGAACTTAGAAGCTTACCGGACAATGAACCTAAAGTGATAACCAAAATAAGAAATTACTTTTGAAAGTATACGGATAAAGAGGGACGACACGTATTTTCATTTGTGGGCAGTGTTGTCTTAAGGAAATGCGCGCACATTAATCAGACACCCAGATTGATATCATTACCTATAGCCGTCGCGACCAATAAATTTAGAAAGCAGACCTGTTGTCTAAAGCTCTTTGAGTATCCAATTTATTTCCACGGTTTGAATAACGCGATATGTCGGTGGAAATGGCGAGCGTATACAGTTTATCCCAGGAGAGTATGGAATAGAAAAATTCCAACAAAGTTTCGACAATTTTTTATCAGCTCATCTCCGCATCGTCGTTTTGTCCAATGGACTTAACTGGTACATACCCAGGGTTAGGTGAATGTGTCCGGGAAGAATTATGTGACCTGAGGCCAAGAAAAAGTTTGCCCGCGTATACTTGCGGTCTTTGATTTCTTATCTTTTGAACTTTTACGAATATATACGCACGCGTCTACCAGCATGCCACTTCAACTTCGCGATATTTATTAAGATTTATATATCCAGTTTTAAGAGATGCATTAACATTGACTTATCTATAGAATACTATGTCATTAATAAAATTTTTAACATTTTTAACTTCTTTAAAATCAACAATTTAATATTGCATTTAAGGAAGTAAAAAGGTATAGTTACACAAAAGCAATACGAATGACATTAGATGCACGTAATCGCTACAATGTACGTATAGATTTCGAAACAAAGATAATAATATAATATCATTTAGTTAAGTACAAGTTTGAATTGCTATATAATACTGCATGATAACGATTATGATAGTCCATCTAAAAAGTTAGTCGAACCTAATAAGAGTTACTTTATATATAGTTCGTTCAAAACCAAGTGATTACAATGTAACAGTATACAATATAAATATATTAAACTTTGTCTCCCCCAATAGCTTTTATCGTAGTTTATTATTTATAATACCATAATAATAAATTACTACACTAGTTCCTCATAGTCACAAAAAATATCAATACATTATGTAAAATAATAAACACAATTTACGCTGTATATACCTACCTATCTAAACAACAGCTTGAAAACATAAATTATCGGAATTATAATGTTATATTGTCTATAAAACGCATAAAGTTTCTTTATATTTATAATAAAACACTACATGGCCATTACTTATTCCTAGAAACAGTAGACGATCTGATTAAATTTTAAATAAAAATGTTTTCTTCTATCGTATAATATTCAGATCTACGATTGCCATAGGGATACTACACTTTACTTACCTACTTATATTTGTATTTAATTTTAAAATTCACAAAACAAACTTTTGATAAGTCGATATCTCATCTTAACCATTTTAACCTCTTACCGAATAACTGAAAAAAATATATAAAGAAAACATTTAGAGTGACATTTTTATGTCACTGAATTCTATGTATATTAATGCCATTAATTATTATTAATTTTTTTGTATAGTTATAAGTACTTATAAAATAAAAACTATTCATTTTTTAATATTACTATCGCTGTTGACTAATTGGGAATACTGTTAAAATTTAATAAAACATATATATTTATTAACAAATTGAGATGTCAACTAGGATGTCAACAAAATTAAAATATTTTCAAAATAATATAAAATCCGTATATTTATCGGCGTAGTAGGTATGAATCATCACTCCATAGCCTTTTTATAGATGCAATTTTATAAAATTACTTTAAAAATATAATTATTGTTTATATTCATAAAAAAAATTAAGTTGGTGGGGCGGCCGCCTCTCCACTTCCCCTTTGCTGAATCCACGCCTTATTGGTATAGTAGATAGGTATATTATTTACAAAAAATTATGTAATTATACAATAAATCCAATCACCGGTCTCAGTATCTTACGATCACTTGTTATGCCAAATCCAAACGATGATAATAAAACGCAATATTCATATTATTGCTGCTGAATAAAGATATATCTACCCTGACTTCTAAGTGCAGTGAGGAGGACGGCATTAAATGTATAAAGGTCGAGTAGAAAGCAAAAGCCACTTCAGATTTGTTTACATTAATTGTATTATAAGGACTATCAAAAAGCTTATAAGCACCTCCTTCCATGACATTTTAACCATAATTATGCTAAAATACTAATACCTAATAATTAATATTATAAATATGTATATGAGCATTGGCGCATTGCTTAAATTTAAGTATAAAAGGACGTGCAAATGTGCAACTTCATCACCTAAAACTATTTCCAATAGGCAGATGGCTGAGTATGCTATAGATACCTAACCTATCTGTGAATTAATGCTAATTAGCATAGATGAAAAAAAAATAATATTTTAAACCGTCATTATTGATGATTATAGTTTTCCATAATACAGTACATAATATTATGAAGAACTAACCATCTATCATTCAGTCGTCGGCGTCAGTGAAATATATATACCTATTATAATATACTGAAAATACTGAGTACTAAAACAAAAAACATGAACTTTCGACAAATTTTTGGTGGCGTGCACAATGATTCATCGGCAAAGAATTTTTTGCAAATATTATTCATAAAACTAGGACTTGTGGCAATGGATTCGGAATCATTTTAGATTTACAAAGAGGTCGGTGACAATGTTATTTAGGATCATGTCGAGCAGAAAAAGGTGTTAAAATCAAATTCATGAGTGCCCGCGGGGAATTTATCAGGGAGAGGCATTATGAAATCAAACACCAAAAAGTACATTAAAAAAAGTTTATACCTCATGAGTTATAAGCTACTATATGTCAAAATTTTATGCAATTTAGTCATTATTAAATAAAAACTGAAGTATCCGCGATTGTTCTATTGCAAACCTTGTTATTACCTGTTCAATTACTTTTTCTTTTCTTCTATTAACTTTTTCGCGATGAACACTTAACAATTTAACATGCATAGATGACCATTTAATCAGGCTTCACTGATCGTAGACCAAAGCCAAGTCTTAACCCTTCGTAAAGTACCTACTAAAACAATCAGCCATTATAACCTTGTCCGCAAAGTTAAGTTAAATTAAGGTTAAATAAAGTTCGATTTTGAAAAAATCGTCAATATTTACGACATTTAAATATTTTATCTTTTTCATAAGTCATCACATGGCCGTCATTATTTTTTTGTATTCATGGTAACCAAAGCACTTTCAACTATAATATAAACAATTCCGACGACTCGTTATTTATTTCAATTGAAGTAGAAGCTTCATTAAGATAATCTCATTATTTGGGTTTTTTTAAAAATAATTTCTAATAATGTTCATAATAGTATGATAATAAAACAATATTAAATATATTAAATACAGTACCTATGTAATTTAGCGTAGTCCGTGTTTCACCGTAGGGGCTTAGGCGACGTGTTAACAAATAAAAGTCAATGTCAATTTAATTTAACCATTTTAACCCAAGAGAAGTGTCGTTGTCTCGTTAGAAACCGTACCTTTCGTACACATGTACGATACCTAATCGTTATTTTGTTTTGCCATATGCCCGTGTATATAAATAAAATCATTTGTTTTCAATTTCGGTCATTTATACCGACGATAGCGCTTATTTTTTAAACCTCTTTATATTTCATTGTATAATATGATATTACAAAACTTTTTTTCTTCGTCAATTTCAAATGTACAAATGATATAACGTAAATACTTAAGTCAAAATATCAATGAAATGTTTAATTAAATCAAAATAAAGGTTAAAGTTGTCAACATTATATTTGAATACTGATGACCAGAGGGGGGGTCAATGTCCACATCTTGTCTCTTTCGGGTGCCCATGAAACCAATAATTGTATAAAAATGTATAACAAATGATTAAAACATCGAAAACATGTTAGATGTAAATAGCGGACGTCAACTAAACCTGAGTGACGGAGGAATAATACTTTCTTAGCGAAGTCATCTAATTAGACCAGTGCAATATCTTATTAACTGATTTATGTGATTGGTATAATTCACAGTTATTACTATAGGACTAGCATTTTTTAATAACTTGTAAACCTAATAAAAATGATCATTAAAACGCAATCTTAAAAAGTAATAGTAATTTTTAGTTTAAATTTATATTTCGTAACATACAATAATTAGTAATAATTTATTGTAATTTATTATAATTTTAAAATTTTAATAATTAATTTCTAGAATGTTTTCAACTTAATTTTATATAATTTAATGAATTTTTTATGTACATATATAGCTTATACTCTATAGCACTCTAGATATATGATCATATATAGATACTTAACTAGTGATCTGCACTAACCCACCAAGAAAAAATATTTTTTTTAAAACATATTTTCAAAAAAATTACCAGAAAAATTGGAAAACTTTAAAATCCTTAAGATACCTGAATCAGATTTTATACTTGGAATAATTTGAGTAAACCATAAATATAGAAATGTGTATGGGTAAATTGGTTTAATATTGAGCGTTCAAGATGTTGCATATCTATTGTACAGTATACCAGCCAGGGGTGTTTTTAGAGGGGTGTTTGGGGGGAGGGGGAAGGGGTTAAGACCCTCCAATTTTTTTTCTATTTTTATTCATTACTAAAGTACCGCAAAATATTTTTGACGAATGACGAAATATTTTAAAACTACTTAAAAAATTGAATGATGTATTGTTTTCTTTATAAAAGACTAAATGAATTAGCTATGATATCAATCAAACAGAAAAATTGCATTAAAACTAACTAATCAAGTATTAGACAAATTGGCAGTAAAAAAAAAAAAATCTACCTTTAACATTGTAATATTAAGATTTTTAAATTTAAGTATTTTTTTTTTTAAATATATTCACAACAATTCACAAGTATACAAAATTAATTAAACTGATATGAGAAATTACTCAGTAAATTAAAGTGTTGAATTAGTTTTGATTTATTTAATGAAACTTACTTTATTCCTACCATAATTATTATCGAAGTTTAAATAGCAATCCTAAGATTTTTTTTTAAAAAAATTTCCACTTATAAAGTATATTATAATTTAGTAAGATAAGTATGAATTCATGATGAAACTATGATAATATTTGTGCAGAAAACTGAAAAAGTTTAGCCCGGATAAATACATTAAAAGTACCGGGCTCAAACTAGGATACAAATAACGGTACGTAACTACTTACATATAGAATTTTTCTTCTTGAAAATCTTATAACTCACAGAGAAAAAAATACAAATTCAAAATCCTGTAGTTAAATTTGTAGCTATATTATAGGTACTAGGTAGTATATTTGTTACTTTTCTAAGTCAGTACATGAAAGAAAAAATCAGTATAGTTATTTACTCCATGATAACACGTATCAAAGATTGATACTGTGCATTTCGTGATTGTGAGCTAAAATCAACGTCCACAGTAAATTATGTCTGTGATTATTTCATTTATTTCTGAAGACTAAAAAAAATTAAATATTTAAGATTTTGTGGAATTTAATATATTACAATACACTTAATTAAATCACACGATTCGTATCAGAACGTTTTTATTGGGAGAATTTTAAATATTTTATTCACTAATAATGGATTTTTCATTACTAGTAAGTTAAACATTGAATAAGAAAAAAATATTGTCGCTCGATATTCATGAACATAAACATTTCACAGGAACCAACTTTATATACTGTTAAAGGCATGGCTATTTTGGACAATGATGGCAATCGCATACTGGCCAAATACTACGATGATAATATATTTCCCACGATTAAAGAACAAAAAGCATTTGAAAAAAATCTATTCAACCGCACTCATAGAGCAAATGCAGAAATTATCATGCTGGATGGAATTACATGTCTGTACAGAAGCAATGTGGATTTATTCTTTTATGTCATGGGAAGTTCTCATGAGAACGAAGTAAGTGTTCTGCCTGAAGTATATCATGTAAATTGCATATATATTATATGTGATATCTTTATATTCCAGTTGTTATTGATGAGCGTCTTACAATGCATGTATGATTCAATTAGTCTAATTTTAAGGAAAAATGTGGAAAAACGAGTTGTACTAGACAACTTGGATGTTGTTATGTTGGCGTTGGATGAAATTTGCGATAATGGGTAAAATTGCATCATATTTTATTATCATAGTATAAGTCCTTAAAAACAGGATTTATAATATGCTCTTTATACTACAGTCCTCTTATTGTTAAAGATCTATACACACTTCTATGGTGGCAGTAAAATTCTATCGTATCAACTATGCCACCACAATAATGTAAAATTGTGTCTGACTTAATTTTTCCATTTCCACTATAATAAAATAAGTGTGTACAGAACTAAATAATGTATTTCCTACAGTATTATATTGGAAGCCGATTCTGGAGCAGTTGTACAGAGAGTTGCATTACGAACTGATGACATACCTATAGGAGAACAAACTGTTGCACAAGTAAGCTATCTATTTTATAACTAATACTCCAATTATATCTTAACATACTTTTATATTATGTAATTTTTTTTTAGGTTTTCCAGTCAGCAAAAGAACAATTGAAATGGTCATTATTAAAATAGTATATATTCAAATATTTTATCTAAATCTTTCAGATATAAGATGTTTAGATAATACATACCATTATTTCTATTATTTGTATAAGAGTTTGTATTTATAACTTATTATTAATATACACAATACATTTATAAATGAATTTGTGAAAATTGTAGTTTTTTTTCTAACCAATTAGCAAACTGCAACAATCTTATATCATCAAAATTTGACGCCATTATTTGTATACTGATTGGCATTTTATTATTTGATAATTTTACTGGTATAGTAATAGCTGGACAACCTAGAATGTTAAACTTAGTATTAACTATAATATACTTAATATAAGACATTTTAAAAATATTTACACTTACCAGTCATATTGGCTGGTTGAGTACAATAGTCTTGTGTGGCACATTGTGTACGATTATCTAAAGATTTAAATTCGGATAGTAATGGAGCAGTAGTTAATGTAGTAGGTGTAACTAAAAAGTCATAGTTAGATTTCCATACATTTTTGAAATCTTCTGATATCAATCGTCTTACTTTTAATGATTGCATAAAATACTTTTCATAATTACTAAAAAATAATAATAAATTACATCACAACTCATAACATACAAAAGTTTTTCATTAATTATGGTTACTAGTAAGTTACACCTAGACAAATTACCAATATAAGAAAGTAATACTACATTTAATTAAAAATATATAATTAACTAATCAAATAGGAAATTTTAAGACAAATACATACAATTGTATTAGTTATATAGTATTAAATATTCAGTTTTAAATTAACCTTAAACCATACTCAATAATAGTAAAATGCATAGCAGACGTCATATAAGACAAATTCCATGCGAAAATAGTTTCTCATTATCATTTTTTTGGACACAAGTAACATGTATAATCTGTTCTATTAATTTTAAACAAATTTACCTTCTTAAAAGAAAAAAATTTCCACTTAATATTCGAGATCTTACAACTTCTCCTAAAGCTTCCAATCGACTAGTAGTGATTAATGATTCAAATGATTTATGATCATTTGTTGATCGATAGCCATAGAAAAGCCCTGTGTATCGTGACATATTGCTTGCTACTTCACAAGCATTCAATACTGAATATGTGGCTATTGAAACACTGGTATGGGGCATTGAAACCTATAAAAGTCGATTAGGAAATTTTAGAGCTTTAAATAAATATACTTAACAATCTTAACAGTTATACCTTCTTCACTGAGCCTTTAAAATCATTAATGAGATTTGCAACAAAATCCCATGTTTCTTTAACTTCATCTGACAAACCCTCACAATTGTATTCTTCGGGTATGCCAATACAACATTTATCTACTGAAAAATCTGTTTGAAATGAATTTATATCCAAATTTGTGTTTACACATGTTGAATCATTTTCATCTGGTCCAATCATCACACTCAGCACGGTGACCACATCTTCAACAGTCTTAGCAATAATTCCAGGTACATCCATTGAATTTACTAAAGGTATCAAGCCATAGCGTGATAACAAGCCATAAGTAGGCTTATAACCAACTACACCACAATATGAAGCAGGATTTCTTATTGATCCACCAGTATCTGATCCTAAAGCACTATTTTTTACAGAAAAATAATATTATGAACTTAACAGTCAACTACACTTGTATTTTTAAAACTTACGCAACACACATTCCAGAAGCCACTGCTACGCAACTGCCACCAGAACTACCGCCTGCAATATGCCATTGGTTGGGTTTTGAACACCACACATTTTTAGTAGGCCCAAAAATTGAATCTACAGTGCCAGAACTTGATGGAAAAAATCCAATTTTTATACAATATTGAATTTATAAAAACTAAACCTACCCCATGGCAAATTCATCCAAGTTAGTTTTTCCAATAATTATAGCACCAGCAGCTTTTAAACGCTCTACTACAGTGGCATCATAAACCGGTACAAAATTCTGTAACATTTTTGAAGCACATGTTGTGGGCATACCTTTAGTACAGAAATTGTCTTTGACTGCAATCGGAATCCCTTCCAATAGCCTTTGTGTACCTAAACATAAACAGATAGTGACCAATAGTTATTAGTTAGTATGCTTTCTAACAAATCAACAAACATGAATACCATCCATAAGTTAGCAAGTTAATAAAATGGTAAAAGTTTTATTCTTCATTTTAGATAATTTTAGATGAATAAATTTTAAAAAATTTCAGAAAACATATGAGACTATCTATTGTATTTATAATTGCAAGCATAACAAACAGTTAAACCTAAAAAATACTTTCAGAAACAATTATAATCTTGCAGCTTATGATTTTTTTCATTCATCTGCAGCAAAATTTTAACAGTATCTATGGTATCTATTTAATTATTTTCGAGATAGATACGTACCACTCTGCAACCGTTTATGGCTGTCCGCTGCTTGGCGGTCTCCATCTCGTATGACATGCACAAACGCATTAAGATTAGACTTAATTTCAATATCACTCAACGTTTTGGCGTAAAGATCAACAGCAGACAACGTTCGATCGCCCAGCCGCTTTTTTAGCAATGATATCATTGTGCGCGAATACAGCTCGTGTGAATCGTGAGTTTTACACCCCGACGATCAGTTACACGGGCAATTTAAGAGAAATAAGAATAAAATCAATGATCATAGATGCTTAAGCTAGAATTAAAGTCTATATTTATGTCGTACTATAAAGGTATTAGGTAGTGTTAGGTAAGCGTCAAACACTTAGCAATCGCCGGCATGTTTATGTTTTTTTTTTTTTTTCGAGAATTTATCTTTTATCAATAAACAATAATATTATTAAGATTACGCGGGGACATTATCAGTTGTGATCACAGATTTACCTTTTCATATTCTGTGGATTTACAGACTAACACATTATATTTTATACAGGGACGTTGGTCCATTCTCGGCATTCTCATAACTTAAATCCATGCTGTTGATCTACGTATAACAGCAGCAAGAGCCATTATCACTTAACAATACTTTATCAGTGTCATGATAGATATTATCACAGAATAACCAGAAAGGACACTTTTTGAGCACTCAAAACTTTGTTCAGTTTGTTGGAATATCAGCGTATCCATTAATTAATCAAACTTTTTTTAACTTTTTAAAATTCTCTTTGTCTAGTCACACTGATTTGCTAATAATACTTACATATATTTTTAATGGTCTATAACATTTTTGGAATAACAGTCTCGCTTCAAAAAATAGAATAATGGGAAATATATTTTTACCGACAGCACTGATATTCCAACAGGTATTGTAAATCCGCATCCCATAAAAACCCGATAACCGTATTGAACTCAAAAAGTGTGTGTCCATTCAGTTATTCTGTGATATAGTCCAGTCCACAGACAGTATATTATTTTGTCCTTTAGATCATATTATAGTATTATACAATATTGTATATTTGTATGTGATCTAAGACTGTATAATTGAGTAGACTTCATCAATTATATGAAATAAGTGTTTCCTCCTATAAAACCTCATTTTGTGGTATAATTATATAATAATAATAAATAATACAATTAACAATAGTACTATAGAAATAAACATATACTGACGTGTATAAAGAATTCATAGCAATCAAAAGTCTATTAAAAGAAAAATACTTGTATTTTCTCAATAAAAAAAAAAAAATACTAAGTACCTATATTAAATAATAATATACATAGAAAAAGAAAAATTTCCTTGCAAAATATATTTAAAAAAAATTTTTAATATTAAACTAAATATAGTTTATTTAAGTTTTGTAAAACTTACAATTAAAAATAGAAGTTCCAAGTTATCAGTTTTGGTTCACTAATTTACTACGACCATCTAAAATTTAGTAAATTTTAATTGAAATAGTCGGAATAATTTTAATTTTCTAGAGCTGAATATTATTTATTTTTACAATATTCTAACAAAATAAATATTCATATTTTATTCACTGCTAAATTTCTATATACTTTGACATTATATTATATAATGTTTTTGTTTTTTAAACAGTAATTGAAATAAATAATAGTATTTTATATTTTTAGTTTTTAATTTAAGGTTAATATTACTTATGGTTGAAAGTTTTGTAAGTTTTTATTATATCTAATAATTATTAATAAACATGTAAGTCTTGTGTGATTTAGCTACTCTTTGTTACATACCTAACTGTATAAGTAATACTTTTAATATAATTTAATTAATTAAAAACAATTACATATTATTATTTCTCAAACATATTAAAATAAATTTGATGACAGTTAATATTTACAAGACTGCTTTTGAAATATAATAAATCTTTTCCTAAACAATAAAAAAAAAAAAAATGTTTTCAATTAAAATGTTTACAAGTTGTACGCATTTAGAGTATCTATCTGGACATCACATTATATAACTCATGTATTCTCATAAAATATAAAACAATAGTACCTACTTAATATTCCTCTTCCAGAAATTGTTTATAACCAAACTTAGAGGTGAGCAAATTTTACTTATACAGAAATTAATAAACTTTAAATTACATCACAAATATCATTCCTCAATTTCATGATATATTTATTTGTATTACTTTCTGTTTTAATCACAGTCTTTCAATTTGAGAAGTCTTCCAATATGTTTCTTCCCTCTTATTTATGTTGCTAATACTAGTATAATGATTTTTCTACCTTAGAAAAAAACCAATGCTAAATTTTTAACTTTGGAGGGGTCCAAAGATGATTTATATTGGATTATGTTGGAACCTTTTAAAAAATGCCATAAAGTATTTATTTTTATTGAAAACAAATTTATTCTTAGAATAACCAGTATTTTACAATAACAAAGGTTTTAAAGCTTGCGCATACAGGTATTGCACACTATGTCAATAAAAGTGATAATAAAATCTAATTAAAGTTAAATATGATTACATATAATAGAAATAGATGAAATTTTAATTAAAAATTATGTATCATCATTTTTACTATTTTGATTCTGATAAGTAGATAACCAAGAAGTTGGAACCCAAACAAAAGTTAGATATTTTAATATTTGGTTTAACTAGCTAATAATTTAAAGTATGTAAAATAATGTCAGTTTTTGAATAGTTTTTTCATACATTACCTAATTTTTAATGTTTCAATGTTTACATAATAAAACAAAACTAATTAAAAAAACATGTATTCTATTTCATATACACAATTTTTTCAACCCACATATTTTTTTAATATCTTGAACACAAATGAGAACATTTTGATATCATCATCAAATTTTGACATTCTATTTATTTATAAGGACCAAAGATAATAATAATAATAATAAAAAAAAACGAAAAAAATATTTTAACATCCTTGACATTTATTATAAAGGCACATATAACTATAGTAAAACTCCTACAATGTAAATATTGCAACACAAAAATATGCCACTTATAATATCGTGTCCTGTAATTAATACTTTTGCATCAAAATTCATAATAATTAATAACAATAAAACGTTACATTTTCATAGAAAAAAAAACAATACATTCATTTCGATTAGAAAAGACCGGCCATGACTAGAGAGATGAGTATAAAATAGAGAACAGCATACTAATGCATTAATTTCGGTTTTTATGGGAATTTCGTATACAGTCAATAATAATTAAGAAATCGAACAAATAAAAATTAAGGTTTTAAACAAACCACAATATGCCTTACATACATATGATGATAAAAGGTAGTTGGACACAATATTTTTTTCCATGTGAAAACTTAAACGAAACAAAGCATATATTTAATTTTTAATAAAATCTACGTAAGTCAACCAGTGATACAGTTACGTAAATTGTTATTTAAAACTTAACTAAAATAATAAAATAAACACAATAATTATAAATTAACTGTTGTATGTTAGAACTTAATTTACTATTAATTTGTTAAGGAAGTGTACCGCATCTCCCATGAAACGAGAAAAAAAATTAACAAAGTAATAATACGGCACAATCTTTAAACCAAATAAAAAACTACTTTGTATTTTTTTGAATATCGGGTGCTAAAAAATCAAAGTGAAATTAATGTGCAATCATAATCATAATAATAATAATAATAAAAATAATATAAATAATAATGTTAAAAAATTGTTGGGTAAAATAATAAATTAATAAATGTAAAGAGGAAAAGCAATGAAGAGAAACATAGTTTAAACAACAAATAACACTTATAAATAGACATATTAAACTAGAAGAAAATATAATGTACAAGAAATTAATTTTAATTTTTTTTTTTTTTTTAATTGATTTATAAGTTTTATTTACTCCTAATTTTTTTTTTTTTTTTTTTTTTAATTAATTTTCAGATTATTGGAAATAAATTTGATTCCCTATACCATTTTAGAAGAACAATTTAGACTATAATATTTATTTAATTTGGATTTTCAACAATTATTAAAACTGTTAACACTTTAAATTAAACCTGGAATATATAATTTTGTTTTGCTATCAGCAAATATATTTTAGTATGTATAAAAAACATGACAAACTAGAGATCATTTGGGTACAATAAAATTGTTTCTGTGAACTCACTATTTGAGGAAATCAATAACACATATGTTGAGTTAATATACAATAATAAAATTATAACTTAAAAAATATGATATACATAATATTAAATAAACACATAATCCATTATTATAAAATCAAGTGGTTCATTATAATATTAATTATTAATAGGTAATCTAAAAAATACTGTTAAATTTTAAATTGACTCTTAGAATATATTAGGGAAGAATTTCGGGCATTATTTGCATTTATTTTTAAGCACATAAATCTGATCTTAATTGCTCATTTAAATATAAAATAAATATTCAATGCATTATTTGGTTAAAATATTGTAACGAAATTTAATTGAAAGATATCAATACAATTAGAGAAAAAAAACTTGAAATGAGAATATGTATAGCTATAAAGCTCACAAAAATCAATTTGAAGAATTATCTATACTTACTATACAGGGTGACGTATAGGCTTGAATAAATCACTGATATAGATTTTGGTTGTCCAAATGGAAGACCTATAAATTCTGTCAAGAACAATTAATTATAAAAAAACATTTAATCGCAGAAGTATAAAAATGTTTACATGAGAAAATATTTGCAATAAACTTCATGTCGGTACATTGAATGAGCAAAATATTTGAATCACTTAAATTACAAAATTAAAGATTATCTCATATTAAGAAATGATAACACAGCTTAAAAAATCATTCAAACATATAACCTCTCATTGTTTCAAAATGTATATATTATTCAGTGCTTGAAACACAGCTTCATCAATCACCCTGTATATATATATATATTATATAGTTTTAAAAATATATTTATATTTTACTAATAACTGTTATAACTATCTATTTATTAGCCATAAAGAAAAATATTGCTCCTACCATATTATATCTAACACCATAGGATTATTATTTAAATAAAATCTCAACATAAGTTTTTTTAAATTCTAGTTTCAACACTAGACTTAAAAAATCCTTTTTCTGTTTTACATTCTCTTATTGTCACAGTGTTCAAATTAACTGTAACATCAGTAATAAAAACATTATCTACAACCGGATTACGTGCAAGCCAATACTCAGGACCAGGATTTGCCAGTATCGTTTTGTACTGTAAGCGCTGAGTAGGAGTTTCAGCAACAGATGCTGTGTCAAGTACCTGATGCTGACCTCCAGCACCTTGAGTTACAGCAGTTGCAGCATCTTCTTGTGGCCTAGCTGGTTCACCAGATGTCCGGGAACTGATGGGCGCTGCTGCAGCTAAAGTATCTCTTGACTTTACACTTGTAGGAGTACTTTGAAGAATAGCTGTCAGGGTTAAATGTTGATTTTCAGGTGCTGGGGAAATTTGATTTGTCAAAACTGCAGGAACTGCATGTTCTGATGTTTTTCGTTTAGGAGTTCTTCCGCCATCTTGAGTAGGTGCTACTGAAGGCAAATTATTGATGTTTTGAATATTGGTGGGAGATTGTAATTTGGGCACTTTAGAATCTGTCATAGGAGGACTGGTAGTTATAGTTACACCAACTTTACCAGATTCTTTAGACAAAACCTCTGCTTTGCGTTTGACTTTATGGGGTTTGGGTAAAGGTGGAGGTGATTTGGAAGACTGCTTCTGTGTAGATGGTACTAGAAGTGAAGGTGTGGGTTTCACTATTGGAGATAATTTTTCTTCTTCTCGTGTATCATTTACTTCTATGACTGGTGTCTTGTTTTCCTCACTTATCTTTTCTTCTTTCACTTCAACTTTTACAGCTGCATTTAACTTTGGCATTTCTGCCAATGAATCATCATCAACTGTAAAAAAAAAAAATATTAGAAAACCTGTTTTTGAATAAACAAATAACACTTTTGATATATGTTATTTAATAAAAATTGTAATTTTTATTTAGATACATCTGGACCATTTTTTAAATTTGCACTACGGTAAACAAAAGTAAATAATAGATTTGAAAAAAAATATTTAAAGGGTTATGTCTTTTAATAAAATAACTTATTGTTTCATTAATTATGATCTAAACACTAAATCAAAGTATTATTCACAAATACTTTAATATGTACATTGTAAAAGTATAGTAAAAACATTTAAAAATATACTTGTTTTATCTTCTTCGGTGTCATCATCATGTCTGGGCAATAAAGGTGCACCATTAGTAGACTCTGGACACACTTCGACTTCATCTTGGCTGTTATAATCAGGTACATCACCATCGGCAGTTTCATCTTCATAGTCACTTCGGGTAGGTTCTGTAGTTGGTGTTTCAATATGTGCCTAGAATTTGCAAAAGTATAAAAATGTGCATTATAATAAAAACCTTATTATTTTTTAATAACTTACATTTTGTGTTTTTCTTTTAGGACCTCGTTTATGAGAATTATTATCTGTGCGTGTTTGACTAAAAAATAAAGATGATAGGTAAGTAGATAAAAATAATTAAATGCATTTTAAAGAATAGAAAGTACTTTCATAGAATTATATTAAAGATAAATAATAGAAAAAATACCTTTGCTCAAAAATATCAATAAGTCTGGTGTCAATAATGTTTTCTTCAGGTTCCCAAGTATTATGCCTAAATATATTTAAAACGGATATTAATATAAAAATTAAATAATTTTGTATTTATAATACATACTTAGGTCCCCATCCTTTCCATTTTACATGATATTCAACTCTGCCCTAAAAATAATATAAAATTATTAATACAAATAGCAATAACAACATTGACAGTTTCATTTAGGTACTACTTAATTATACATTTAATTTAATTTATATTCACATTTTCAAAGGAAAATATATTTTTAATGAAAGGGTTAGTATAATATGGTTGATTCATTTAGATTAAAATCTTTTGTAATGAATTTTAGCAAGTTTGTTCACCATTTTTAAATTTATCTCATTATGGAGGGTTGCATTTATTATATACCACAAAGAATCTGTGATAAATCTTAAGGTAATTAACTGAAAAGCTTAAATTGGATGAATGTTAATGAGTTAGCATGGTAGACTTAAGTAGATGGAGGCATAAGTTAAGTAATTTTTATTTTCGTTTACTGTAATTTGACAAAGAGATTGTTAGACCCACATTTATAGTTTCTGTCATACAAGTTCATAACATAGCAAATCTATGTTCAGCAGTTTGTGTTTAACTTAGTTAGCTTCAATATTGGAGAAAATCAACCTGTTATAAAACTCAAAGATAAAAACTTTATCTTATGTTCGGTTGTAGTATTTTAAAGATAATTAATATTTTATTGAGTTTTGCATACATAAAATATAGCAGTTTAAAAATTCTTATAACTCACTTAAAATGGAATTATTATAAAAAACTTATATACAAATATAGAATAAGTTTTAAAATAAGTCCATTCACTACAATATTACAGCTAATAAAACTACACTATAGATTACTATAGACTTGCTATGTTATACACTTATAAGACAACAAATGCAAATGTAGTATGTTATCTTAACCTTATATCCAGAGTAAATCTACAGTATATATTGTACCTAATCATAAATAAATTTATAATTGAAACAAAAAGTATGAAAATTAAAAATAAATATTAAGCTCGTGATAAAAAATCTAATAAATATTAGTGTTATTATAAGAAGACTTATAACAGATACAAATAGAAAAGAGAAAATTACCCAGAAAATTATTAGCATTTTAAGATACTAACCAAAATATATATCAAATGCAATACTTCTAACATCTCTTTAAAATATAAAAAAGTAAATATCTACAATCTATACAGTCTATCAGTATTGGCACAATTAACCGAAACATTTTGAGTTCTATCAAAATTAACAACACTATAAGTTATTACTATAGTTCTCAAACATAGTTTGAACTATAATATAATTCATATTTACTAGCTTTACAGCGGCTTGGAATTGAGTTAAAAAAAAAAAAAAAACACTATTTAAAATTTGTGAGAGTTAAGCT
This sequence comes from Melanaphis sacchari, assembly GCF_002803265.2. Taxonomy (NCBI): domain Eukaryota; kingdom Metazoa; phylum Arthropoda; class Insecta; order Hemiptera; family Aphididae; genus Melanaphis; species Melanaphis sacchari. The sequence goes on along the minus strand of NW_020271114.1, from coordinate 617,095 downwards.
TTGAATTTTATAATTATTTGTCTGAATTGAGTTCTGAACGAGATTCTGAGTTTAATAATAATATAATATACTAGTAAGTCCCAAACTTTATAATAATATATGTTAGTTGAGTCCCAAGTTTTATGATAAATGTCAGTTGAGTCCCAACTTTTATAATATATGCTAGCAGAGTCTCAAGTTTTATAATAAATGTCAATTGAGTCCAGACTTTTATAATAATATGTTAGTTGAGTCCTGACTTTTAAAATAATACACACTAAAAAAAAAAATTAGTCATCAAAAATTTGTAAAACTTTTGTGTAACAATTTAATCCTATTATATTGTAATATTTACTACTAGATACATTAAATGTTACAACTAATAGTAAAATTTTTGAATTACTAAAAATAAATTTTTTTTAAATAAGTAAGAAGCTACTAATATAAAATTATAAAGTAAAACTACAGAAGTATAGAAAAAATAAAAAATAAATTTTAATGATATTTAGGTACTCATATTTATAATAAAAGTGTAGACAATCCTAAGTTACTGTATTTTACTATATTGTAGTAAATAGGTACATGCTTAAATGAGAAGGAAAATGTTGTTTTAATTAGAACAGTTATATTTAACACCTATAAGAGACTCAATTGTTATAATCAGTTTTTTTTCCTGAGGATCAATTGTATGCTTTTTTAGTTAATATCTAAATACTACCGGACATTTTCAAAATTATGATTAGAAATATTCTAATAAAGATCAAATTTAAAATTGGTCAAATATTCACTGTCTAAATTATCAGGGTTTACTTTCTAAAAAAGATAATACTAGATGGGTGTAATATATACCTGTTTTATCAGTATAAAAGTACAATTTCAAGTAATAAGAAATAATAGTTATTTAAATATTAGGCATGATGATCACTATAAAAATATTATAAAAGCAGTTATAAACCATAAGTATTTAATACTCTTTTATATGGACTTCTCAAAATTTTAATACTCGACCCAGTTAACGTTAACAACAAAAACAAAATCTAGACAAGTCAACAATAAATAAATGCCTTGGAATTATAAAAGGTATAACCAAAACGGTGGTTAACAACAGCACAGATATGACCCGATAGCATACAAATGGATTACTTAAAGTTCATCAAATACGGGTGACAGGTGAATCATGACCAAGGAAGTCGACTAGTGAAGTACGGAAGTTCGAAAAAGTAAGTACACAAAAAGAGCGCGCAAGTTGTTATCAGAAGTTGGAACTAGATAGGTTTAGAGTGTGAGACATGTCTCCCGCGTAGATGAAGGACAAGGCAAGACTTACCTTCCTGACACGCTTTTTCATAAGCTTTTCAGCCGCATACACTCGGTCGCCCATTGGTGAAGATTAGACTGCACACGACGTAATCGAGAAACAGCAAAAATTACGTAGGGCGACGGACACACGCGACAACGACGATGACGGACGCAACAAACGGTAAACGTTGACGGCGGCAGCAGTGACGGCGAAGTTGACGGACGTCCTCCTCCTGACGACGATAGGCAACGGTCAACAACGGCGGCAAAGATAAGTTCAATAATAATCATAAAAAATAAAAATAAAAATAAAAACGAAATTTTAAAATTAAAAAAACTCTACATGTGTACACTTAAAAGATTAAATAAATAACAATTAAACGCTGTTCACGGACGTCAAAATACCGTACACGGCGGACGGTTCATAGCAATTATTCTGTTTCGACACGAAAAATAATATTAAGCAGTAACATGTAAACACAACAAATATTTACGTCGCACGCACACGCACGCGAATCACAACGTAAAATGCGGTGTGACCAACCGTATCCGGTGTGCGCCGCGACCACCACGTTTCGAAACCGGAAAATAAAATAAAAAATATGTTATTCAACACGGGCGGCGCAAGTCGGCAACGACAGCAGTGTTGCTGTATCCTATGCCTTAGCCTTACGGTCGGTTTGTACACTACGCGGGAGACGGTTCACTCGATACTTTATTTTACACCGATGCTCCCGTAGGTGAAACACTGAAACGTTCGTGTTTGCGACACGGCGACGGTGATCGGATGGATCACGACTGAGGTCGTCGTCGACCGTTTTGGGCGGTGCTGTTTCTAATATGTTAAACGTTTTCTATGTCGCCGCGTATCTATCGTATTGTTGGCGAGGAGACGGGTGGACGGACAGTGCCAAGGAGATCGCGACGGATATTCCCGCGAATCCGACACAAACTGGTTTTTGCATTTGCAACACGCCCGTCGCGGCGCCGGCAATAATAATAATATAATATACTTTTATAATAATATTATAGCTACTTAATATTATACTTATTATTGTTGCTGCGTCCCGCCTTCGGTTAAACGAGGGGGGATTAGACCTCTCTAATCTCTTCGAATTTAAACCCAGTCCTTGCAAAAAAAAAAACTTTTTCATATCATGAGTTCAATGTGTAAAATAATAAATAAAACTATACACGTTATTAAATTATATTATATAATATATAGATAATATAGTATAATAATTAATAATATACTTATTTGTATATTGGATGTAAATGATAATAGTATTTTAAATTATTCTAATTTTTGCATATTTACAATGAAACACACGACAATATAAATTATCATTGGTTCTTTTTTTTGTAAGATGTGTTAGAAGAAATAAAACGTAAAGAAAGTCTACAATATCACAAAATAAATTCAGTGATCTAAAACGTCATCTAGAGTTATTATAATATAGACACTATAAACATTAAATAATCGAAATTATTAATTAAAATTAGTGTGTACAACTATCGAAAATTTCAAATGTGTTTATTGTAGAATAAAAAATGTTCAAGTTCTACTTTTTGAAGACGAGGGGCATGAACTGACTTATTTTAAACTTGATTTCACAGGACCCCTGTAAATTGCTGTAATTAAAATTATTATATATGCCTATTAAAGAAGTGTGTGGCCCAACGTCTTATCTCGAGCTTTGATCTTCTAGAACTAACATTTATGTAGCTCAAAATAATGTTCTATAGTCAAGCCCATATTGACGTTGTACCTAACCGTAAACATAAATATAAATTTATGCCGTTACGAGTCATAATTTGAATAATATTATTTATTAAATATATTAGTGGAGTAGACACCAGTAATTTAGCTGTTGCACCGTCGAGACTGCTAGCTGCACTCAGCCTTATATAGGTACACGCCATGCATCGCCGTCGCTGCAGCAAGCCTCGTGGCGTACAAGTCTGTAACGAGGACAGCTGCAGATGTGTCTTAGTTTTTCGGCGCTCATTCAACACAATAATACAATGCACGTACACATGCATAATAATAATATTATAAACCTTCTTCCCTCCGGTACCGGTTAGTTAAGACGGTCGCTGGCAGTGAAGGGTCGTCATTTGGTAGGGGTTGAAAAGGACAGATGAAACGCTCGGAGCGTGCGCGCGTATATGAATTATCATCGTCCTTCTTGTAGGCTAATAATTCAGGTACTGCAGAAGGCACCTACCGCCGTCCGCCACCGCCGTCGTCGTTACCAATCCGTCTAGAAGGGCACGTTCTAAACACTGCAGCAGCAGTAAGGGAGTACCTTACGACGAGTGTACGACAATTGTAAGACGTTTTGGCATTGTGTTCGCGGGTTCCCCTCTTATCCATCCCATCACCCTTCGACCGTTTTTGGCGTATTAACCGCGCAAACCAAACAGGATTTAATTTTAACGACTGTTTTGCGCGCTACAATAATCAAGCGTCGCCGTTATTCATCATAATATTTATATCATACAAAATAATACATTATATTATCATATACGTAAAAAATTGCATAATAATGCATATTATAGGGATAATTCTAGACGATAAGTGTTATAGATAGTAGGTAGTATGGTAAAATAATGTGCAAATAGAATATATTACATGATATTATATCGATATAAGTAGAAAATATTATTATTATTATTATTGTGCGTGTGGTGATAATATTGAATTATTTGAATTATAGGGACCAACCACCCGCGGTTTAAATAATATTATTATGGTTCTTTAGACGCCGCGACTGGTGTGAACAGCGTCCGGGCCGAAGGCAGCCGTACCGGCGCGGCCAGACAAAAAGCAAGCTGTTCACGTGCCGGAACATCTGCTGCTCTTCCTGGACGCCCGGTGTCTAATCAACTGTTGTCGCGGCGGCAGGACGGACACCCAATGAAATTTCACCGCTAACCGATGCGGCGGCGTCGGTCAGCAGGACGTCCGTAAAATAATAACATGAATACATGATGCAAGAACATTAAAAAAAATGGTCTTCTTGAAACTAAAGATGTGTAGTATGTAAGGGGTGAGTGGCAATATCAATAATATAATAATATAAGATTATACACAGCACGCGAACCAATACTATGCAGAGCAATAATTATACAATGTATATTATAACACTATAGGTACTTATAATTGGTATTTTATAAAAACATTAAACGCCTTTTGGTTTTTTATACTCCAAGTCAAAGTTCTAACTCATTTACTACCTATAGTCCTATACCAACATCACTACTATTCATTTATTCCCCTACAAACGTAATCCACTAAATTTCTTACAAAATTAATGCACGCATGGAAGCAACAATATATGTAAAAAAGCTACTTCTGAATTTGTTTTATGAGAACTGATTAATCACGATATAAATTTCTAAAGAAACCGCATATTCATTTTACACTTACTTCTAAAAAAAAAAGAAACTCCTATAATGAAGAACAATCGATGGTTTTGTTATTAATATTATACTAGCTATCACCATCAGCAGGGATTTATGAGGATTGTATTTTATAACACTTAAAAACGTTTAAATATACATTATCATTTATTCTTTAATAGAATCTTGAAAATTTATGTCAATAAAATATGTAATTAGAATGGCATGCACAATGCACATAAAATTCACATGCATCCCAAAAGAAATGTTATCATGTTAAGCTTTCTCTGCTATATTAATTTTGTTGTTTTCTTAAAAGTAATTTGCAAATGCACATAAGTAATATTAGTATTATTGTAAACAAAATTAAAAACTTATAATTTTTTCTATAGAAAATTAAATATAAGTATTTTATGATTATATAAGTTATAATCATATAAATCACAATTTAAATAATAATATTTACTAATCATATTAATACAGTGTATAAAATAATAAATAAATCTAATTTTTTTGTAAATTCAATTGGCACCTATTCAAAAATTAATTAAATTTAGTTTTTAAACTATCAACCGAACTACCCTTATCTGAGAAAATTACGTTGAGCGTAGCATTTTAATATTAATTAAATAGATAATGATGTATTATAATGCAAAGAAAAAATCAATAATAGATAAATAAAATATAAATATTACAAGTCTTAAAGAATTTAAATAAAAATATGTACTAAACAATAATAACTATAATTTTGACTGCTAAGTAGGTGTTTACGTAAGTTATGCAGTATGCTTTAAGTTATATTATAATAATTTTGTCTGGCTATTCAATTATACAAACATTTTGTGATATAAAACTTTTATCGATATAAATTATACAACTATTAATTATTTAGATGTTAGATCTAGATGTATTGATATGATAAGTGTATCTGTATCAATAGTTGCTTATATAAAGGGGTCAAAAGGTAACAGAGCATGCGCTACTGTGTTTGGGAAACTCCCAAAATTGATTGTTTCGCCCCAGTTTTGTATTTTCTCCTCGAAATTCTTCATAACACAACAAGTGTTTTTGTAGACAACATCATCTACATCATTGAAAAAATATGTTTCGTCAATTATGTTTTTACCTCCCTTTACTACTATCAAAACACAACAATTATTGCAATTCGACTTTAAAAGGTTGATAATTATCTACAACACAAACACATTTAATGATGAAAAAGGTAAGTTAAAATAATAATACGATACATTTAATCCATAAAAACTGTAGCATAAATACAATTATTCTAAGCCATATGTTATCTATATATAGGTAACATAAAATTATATATATATAACATCACTAATTGATTCATAATTATTATTGTTTACCTACTTTTAGAATTTTGCTATGTATGAATGAATATATAGAGGTACAATATTTATTTTTACGACAGATGAAATAATTAAATCAAATATTATTTCATTTTTATTATTTTATGTCATGTTGTAATATTATTCTTGTATTAATTATTACCTCTTAAATAATTCATTGTATTTTAAAAATTGTAATTTATAAGATTACGCTTTGAGTAAATACAATACACACATTATAATGAGTAACTAAAAATAAAATATTTACAAAACAAATACTATATACAACAAAATAACATTTAATATTGTAGAGATAAATGTATTAATTAATTATATTTCATATTCAATTAATAAATAATAAAATACTAAAATGTAAAGTTTATTGAAAATTAAGTAATAACAATACAAACGTTTATACTTTTTAGATACCAGATGTATAATTCATAACACGTAGGCATATCTTACGTGCTAGAGCACTACTAATATTTAATTGCAGTTTATAATTTTATATTTTTGTTGTTTATAAACGTAGCATATTATATTATTAAACTAATAAAATATTATGAACTTTTTAACAAAAAAGTAATTAAAATTAATTAACTCAACCATAATTATGGGAAGTTTTAAAAGTTAAAATAAAATATTTGGTATATATTGATTGGAAATTTAAAATGTAATTCATTTTACATTCGTGAACAGTAGTAAATCGAGTTGTAAATTTTTTATGAAAATAAGTATAAAATATATTGACAAAAATTAATGTATTTATTTCTATAATATACTAAAAATCTACAAAATTACAACCTATATATTATATACTCAGTTTATACTGTATTGATTGAAGAGAGAACATTCGTCATTAATTAACAAACTTTAAGCTCAATTTTTTTACCTAACTATTGAAGTGTAAGTATATATAGACATTGGTATATATAAGAGTATATATTGTTAAAAAATTTTTGATTTGACTTTATTTATATTTAATTTGATCGATTGCTCACTAAAACTACTTTATGCTTTAGATAAAAACACCGGTGTTAGCGATGTCACTACATGATAACATAAGTGATGACGTGTTCGAAAGCATCGAAGAGGCTGAAGTTAACCAAAACACCAAAAATGTATCTTCCATAGACCCGAATTATGACAAAAGGCTTTCGACGACTGGGTACAAGGATTATAAACCCCCAAGTACCACAAGAAAGCCTTCGGATCCATCTTTAAAAATTGTACACAAGGTAAAAATATTTTTTCATTTAAAAACTACGCAGTATTTTTCTTAATATTATTTAAATATTAAAATAAAATAAATCATGGAAAACAATTATTATTTAATTGTCCGTTTTTGTGGAGTAATAACTTTTTTAATATGTATAAGTACATATTCAATTAAATTAAAAATGAAATTTAGGTATTTATTTAGATTAAAAAATATGTTATGTTTACTTGTTTCAAACAGCTTTGACATATGTACATAAAATATTTATATTTATTTTAAATTTTAAATAACTTTTCTAATTAATATTCAAATTTCAGACTATTTTACTAGGTGACAGTGGAGTAGGGAAAACATCACTGTTGGTTAAATTTGACACTGGAAAATTTCAGACTGGCAACTTTTCTGCTACTGTTGGTATAGGTTTTACAGTAAGTACAACAAATATTATTAAATGATTAAATTATTAGGTATTTTAATTTAAAACAAATAGCCTTAATTTATGTATCAATTTTTTTATTATAATTGCATTTATAATACTTGTATCTTAGCACATTACAATATGCATAATATTACCGTTGTATTCAATTAATTGTACTGTCTATTTATGTATTATTAAGCCTATTGTTTAATGTTTTTAAACATACAATATGACTTGATACACTTACATAATTTATTCTAGCTATATAATTAAATTCAATAACTATTGCAAGTGTCTACCTATTTAGCATACTAAAAGTTTACATCAATAACATCATAAAATTACTGTTGTTTTAATTTTAATTGATTATTTTACATATTATTAAGAAATAGGTATATTGTTGGACTATTTAGTATATAAATATAACACGTTCAAGTTATATTAATTTTATACTCAACTTTTATATCTGAAAGCAAGGGTGACTACTAGTTGCTTTTTGTAGTAAATATTTCTTCTAAATGAGTGAGACATTTTGAATAGGTACGTGCTAATTGCAGTCTAAGTTTTTTAATGGCTTATACTAATTAAATGAATAAAATGTAAAATTATATATTATATGTCATGGAATATATTATAATTCTATATTATTCTAAACATGATTTTCCATCCCATTTTCTTTCCATTACTACAAAAAAGTAATACGAGTAAGTTAAAATGTTATTTTATTTTATTTTATTTATTTTTTAATGTGTCATGATTTAAATTCTGAGCCAGAATATAAAATTTTTATAATGATGAGCATTTTCTTATTATTGTGTCTGAAGTTATTTTTTTTAGTGGAAAAATTTTCCGATTATCATCATTCAAGTTTCTGGTATTAAATTGAATCTAATCTAATTAGTAATTTATGTGATTAAAATTGAAAATTTTCGGTATTTTTTTAAAATAATCGGTCAAAATATGCAAACATTTGTAACATTTTAATATTATTGATTGTCTGTAAATTCTAACCTAATCTAAAATTATTTATTTTTTTGTATACAATAATATAACTAATAGTTTGCATAATCGTTTTTTTTTATTAAACAGGCAACAACAATATTTTAATTACGATAGACACAAGTCTCATAAAGACACATATTATAGTGGTAATTGGTAACTATGAAACAAATATAGCACAAAAGAAACAAGGGCCAAACCTTGTTTCGTAGTTTTTGGGACTTTATCGTAGTATTCTTCGGAATGAAATGATAAACAATATGTTAATGACTCAGTTTTTATTTTACATAATTTTTTAAAAGAATACTGACATTTTAAAAATGGTATATTTCTGTATGAAATTTTAGCCTTGCATTAAGGTTTTTTAATATCATAAAGAAAAATATTTTTCATTATTATCAAAATATGTCATCTTCATAAACTTAGAATTTAAAATGAATTGTTTAAAATGAACAAAATTTAGGGAAATATTAATTGCAATTAAGTAGGTCCTAAGTATATTGTATTGTGCTATATATAATAAAACTAAAAATTAATTTTCAAATTTTTACAATTATAAAAGTAGGTATATCATTAATCATAATTATCTAACTATAATTAATAATTCATCATTAGTGACCAATGTTGTACAGATCTTAGTACCTTTTTAAATTGTTTGTGTTTATAGTTGTGTTATTAATTTTTGTATTATAAATTAAAAATAAATAACTGTAGAGACTTCAATTTTTAAAAATATTTATATTAGCATTTCCCAGACATAATACAATTTTAAAAATTTGTTGATTCTTTTTGTGCTATTTAAAGACATTTAATTTTTTACTATTTAATTGTGCTATTTTTTAGTTTTTTTTTCAATTTATATAATATGATGTAATATTTATTTGTAAAAAAGTTTTAAAATATTGAATGCAAAATTTTTCAAAATTTTTTTTAGTTTACATAAAAGTTTATTCTAATGCCAGTACCTACACTACATAAAATGAGTATGAGTGGTAAAAAATAAAATGTTAATGATATTGCAGATATTCACAAAATATATAAACAAATTTAATGAATATATTATTATTTTATTAAAATTCTAGAAACTTAAAACATATTAAATTATAGTTTGAGTTATAATTTTTTATATACACAATGAATTTTTAAAATATTTTGATTGATTTTAAACTGATTATACACAAATCTATTCAAACCATTCTACAGTAAGTACTCACGTCAGCATTGATTAATAATAGTTAATATAAAAACTAGTAATATTTTATGAAACAACAATAATAATAATTGTATTATAATAATTATTGTATAATATTACGATTAGTTATTTAACTAATAAAAAATATATTATGAATGTTTAATGAAACTTAGTAACTTGAGGGCTTAAGCTATGACATTTTTAAGCACTTTTAGACTAAGATATAAAAAAAATGTGAAACACAGGCCGTGTACAGTGTATATAGCAGATTGAAGTATTATATACTCTATTAATTAGAATGGAGAAAAAACTTGGGGGTTGACATGTGGTGAAGTAATTTTTCAGTACTTCAATATATTAAGTGTTGTCAAACTTTTTTTTCTAGAACAAACTGTTATTTTATCATCAAATTTATATTCAAATATTTAACCCATTCATTACAGTGACCTACTCAATAATAAAATATTGAAAATACTCGGATATCTAATATACGTCTATACAGGCATATAACAAAGCGACCTTAACGATTTTTTAAATTTAAATGTAGCTGTAAGTATTTAGAATCGACACTTATACAAGGTTACTTAGTCTACTCGTATAGAAGATTATTTTATTCAATAAATGTTCAAGATAATCAAAACCGTTTAATTGTTAATTTCTTGTATATTTTTATTACTATAGTAAGATATGTATTTACACAATTGTTTAAATTAAAATGTTAAAAAAAGCTTCTAAACCACAATAGTAAGTAGATCCTCTCAGAATCTTTTTATAAATTTTACAATTTATCATTATATACAAATGTATAATAATAGTATACATAGTGATATAATGTTAAATACACCGGCCAGTATTTTACAAGTTATAATTTAGATAGCAACGCAAGACTAATATCTATTACTTTCATATTACTCTGTTTCTATATAATCCTGTTCAGTATTATGGATACTTGAAATTAATATTCTTAATATAGGTATTATTTAAAATGTAAGTTATTAAACTCGTATTCCAAAAAGTATTTTTAATATTTAATCAAAACATGAGAAAAAGTCTATTAACATTTATAAACTCGGCACGTACTGATTGAAATTAAAAAAAAAAAATGACAAGAATATAAATTAAGTATATTAAAAATAGGATAAATATAATATTAAATCAACATAAAAAATATTTGTATTTTATTCTAACAAAATTTTATTATATTTTACTATATTGGGGATAAAAGTATTTGTATATATATATCGGCTGTTATTAAAAAATAATAAACATTTATGTTAACATTATAAGGGAATTTTAAGGGAAAATTGTTATGCTTTGTTATAGATGAGACCGAAGCTAATTGTGACAGTTTTTACTATACCAGTTTTTTTTTAAATGCATTTTTATATTATTCAAATTACTGTCTTGAGAACACAATAAAAAAAAGGTAGGCAAGTGAGTATCGCTTTGCTACACGTAAGGTGTCTAGTAGAACACTGTTACGGGTGTGCTAAATTTGAATTCAATGATATATCATTGTATACAAAAAACGATTCTGAGTAGAGACAGTCAATCAAACTATATATCCGTATAATATTGTACTTTTTTTATATAGCTACTAGGGTAATTAATTTTTTTTTTATTTTTCCAAAAATATTGTATTTATTATTTTATTATAACAATATTAACTTACATCTTACATCGATTATATCTACTTATATAACTCAAAATTTAATAACATCTTTCTGTTAATACCGCGTTAAACAGTAAAATTAAGTTCATATAATATAAAGAGATAATATCTTAAAATAAATTAAAAATTTCATTGCGTGTAGTAAAATTCATAATAATATAGGTTATAATATAACGTAAGTATACACAATATACGTACAAGTTCTTAAGTCCCCATGAATTATGTTTTTAATTTATAATAAAATAAATTCATTGTTAAAATACATATTTTTTTTTCAAATTTGAACTTGTGTTAGTATATTTTTTAGATTTTTAGTTTCAATATAAAATATTTATTAAGAAAACTATGTTAAATTTTCAAACCAGCTTAGCTGTAAACATTTTTTTTTTTTAAATATTTAAAATCCATAAAAAATGTACTTATTTATTTTTACTAATTTTATACAGATATAAGAATAACTTATGTGCGATCTTAAATTACGTTTTTGAGAATTTTGATCCATCGAATAATTTTTTATCGACATTTAAAGAAAAAAATAAAAACATTTCAATTATAAAATATCAATAAAAAGTTCAAAAATCAAAACATTAAAAAATTATATTACATGTAGAAAATGTTAATATAAATAATTCGTAAAAATTTCAAGTATATAAAATCGTAATTCTAAATTTAAAAGCTTATAAATAAAATTTAGGACTGAAAATGTTCGATATACAAGTATTTGGAATTTGTAAATGAATCACTTATAGGAACCTTGTATTTAAATTTAAAACATTTTTACCAATTCATAAATTTTTTATCTAAATATACATGAAAAAAAATTTCAATTTTTTATAAATACCTCCAAAATCTCAAAATATTTTGAAAATTATAATTATACCATATATCAAAAATAATAATATAAATACTTAATGGAAATTTAAAATTTCTGGTTTATTCATTTTTAAATTGTAACAAAAGAAAGAAATTAATTAATTTAAAACATAGGTTTAGTGTAAAAATTCTAGTTTTTCCTTAATGTTTTGTTTGTTTTTCCAGATCTTAAAAAAAAAAAATACTTGTAATTTTCAATTTTGACTTTACAGTATATTGATTTATTTCCCTATACAAAACCATCCTTAATGTTGAAAATCAAATTTTATCAACTACTTATCGTGTATACACTATACAGACACAAATAAAAAAAAAAATCAAATTATTATAAATACAATACATTCATTGCTCCTCTCAATATTTAAGAAAATTAAACACTATAATATTAAGCTAGAATACATTTTTTTAAATTTATTTAAAAATATGGAATTTGTAACAACACACCCCCTTTCATGGTTAGTTGTCACACTATTACGGAGTTAGTTGTCCTAGATTGGCAAAACAAATAATAAACCACACCAAACTTAAACTTTAAGTTTTCAGTGTTAAATTTTATTAAATTTAGAGTTACTCGATAAATAAGTAAAATTCTGTAATAGAAAAATAAGATATCACAAACTAATAAAATGTAACGAATTTAAATAACATTTAGTTTAAACCTTTTAAATATATTATGTAACCTAAAGCTTACAAGCCTTTTGTGATTTTTAACAACCAACTTCAATCTAATAAACATTCGATAAAAAATAATTTGAGTTTATTACTTATCAATACACACTAAAATATATTTTATTACAATAATTATTTGTCAATTTAACAATTGCAAAGTTAGCTATAGTTATATATCATGGAAATTGGAAAGTATTAAATTAATTTAATTTTTACAGTAAAAATTACTCACAAAATTATAGTTCACGTTTTTCGTCTTTAAATTTCTTATACGTTTACAAATATCCCATAGCTGAAATAACAATGTTTATATTCATTGTAATAATATACAGAACATAAATATCATTTACTGCCTACAGCAACTTTGTAAAATTATCCCTGGTCTCCCTTACCCATAATTTAATCATCATTTCATTTGATTATTATTGATTTTTTTCCATAAATATATAATGGTATACAATACAATTTTAAACATATATTTTATTCTATGAGACAAACATTTACTTAGAAATTGAGTGTTTTACTCTCTTACATAAAAATATCCATCAAATGTGCATCAAATCGGCACTAAAACTACTTAATAAGTAAATGTTATCTCAATAATTTTTATATATTATATATGTATATATTTTAAATATTCACGCCATACTTTGAAAGATATTCAAAAGTAAATTATAATTTTTATTACATCGAGATGCTAATGAAGTGGCATATACCACTCTGAAGGACTACTATATAGGTAATATTAGGTACAGTGAGTAAATAATTATAAGTTCGAACGTTGCTTTACAAGATCAGAACATATGTGTTCTATGTGAAACATTGTATAGTGACATAGTGTATTTAGTCTAGTTTTAATGTGTTGAAAATTTTTTACTAAGTCGACATGTAATAATGAAATAATACCTTTTCTATAGTATTAAAATGTTTGTTACTCCAACAAATTCGTCCAGCCTTTGAAATTCCTTGATCAATGTGATGTGTAGGAATAATGATTTTATGCATTAATAGTGTAGGATTGTCCATAATAATATATTACATTTAATAAAAATTATGACATGATATTTATATTTTTCATACATATAAAAATAAGGTAAATTTTTTAAATATCAATATGTTTCAACAGGTTTTAATTTTTATCATACTTTGTTTTAAATGTATATTTCACCCGCACATGTTGTATTTTGTCTTACTAGCATATAAAATATGACACATTTTAAGTTAAGAAGAATCGTTTTACTCTGCTATTTTTAATATTAGAGAGAAATGGCTTATAATGACATTAAAAAGGTAAAAATATTATCTAGAGCATCTTGATAGTTTTTTTTTTTTACAATTAAATTTTAAAATTTACAAACATTTGCCATTTTATGCATTAATAAGATAAAAATCAAGGAGTGGCATGCTCAGGAGGAGAGAATAGGGATTATTAACTCCTCTCCCCATAACATCAAGAAAATTATATCGTAAATAATAATTATATTATTTTATATTACACATCGTTATATTTTAATATTCATAATTCATAATAATTATTATTTATTTAATCGCATTCGTTCCTGCCACTCTGCAATCGTCAACGTACAGTATTATTGTGATTCACTAAATGCTCAACTATTTAAAATTTCATAATGTTTTAAATATCACACGGTCGTTCGTAAATTTCACAAAAACCATTGACTTATAGTTAATATAATTAAATAAAAACATTTTTTATTTTTAATTTTTTTATAAGATAACATAATATAATAATTAATAAGCATATTCAAAAGTCCGATATACTCGTATATATTATATAACTGTAAACTATGATACATAATAAGCTCTAATAACCATTTATTATTATTATTATTATTATTAACTTACTAATTGTTATTAAGTCTAATTAATTTAAAAAGTTAAAAATATAATAAAATAATATAATTATAATATAATATAATAATAATAATAATAAAATATTATATATTATATTATATTATATTATAATATAATTATTTAATTTATTAAATTTATCATAGATATATATTATTTTCATAACTTAACCTGCAGTGTATTTGTATAGTGCCGTATTAATAGCTTATTATATTAGTATATTATACATAGGGCCTATTATATATATATATATTTGTTTAGTAATGGTTATTAAGGGCCTACATTAATGTTGATCTGATCTTTCTTTGAACCACTCCCTCCATTTCAAAATCCTAGGTGCGCCACATACAGAGACATTAGATGCAAGTAAAACATTCTCTTAAAATCCATTCTAATCAAGCAAATGATATTAATAATATTTGACGTCGATGCTTTCGCAAATAAACTGTATGATGCACAAAACCTTGCAACTCTTTCTCGAAGACATCGCCTATGAAATTTGTTAAAATACACAAACTGAAGAAAACTAAACAAAAAAAAATTAAGTGGTTATTACATTCTTGTTTATTCTTATATATATAAAAGAACAGGCCTTTTTTTATGTACCAATTTTGTGATAACGCTATTTAACTTTTTTCCAATTTTTTTTCACAGAATTGTTCTAAATACCTTCCTAAGAGTCACCACTTCGCATGATTTTCAAAATTTTGATTTTAAAGGGTTGAAATTGGCAAAAATAGTTTTTACATGTAATTTTTATATTTATGTATTAATATTATAATAACAATAGCAGTCGACCGATAACGGGAAATACAGTACGGCACAGCGGTCCGAGGGTTTCCATCTACCTGTACTCTGACTTTTTTTTGTGTGTGTATTTTATTGGCGTGTAGATATGAATTGTTCCGAGGCTGTATTTAATTGTTTAGAAAACACGACTATAAAATAGCTCAATTTAAACAAATAATTGCGTTATCGAAAAATAATAATAAGTTTAAGAAAGCAAAAACGGGTCGCTGTAAATTGCGTCCCGTTTCAAATTTTTTATGTAAATTGTGGCCGGAGTATATTTTATACATACGTAAATTGCGGCCCCGTTATATTTTAATATATTTGCCTACTTAAATATTTTTCATTGTTATGTAAATTACATATTAAGGGTTGTTATTAAATTTAAAAAAATATAAGTACTAATTTACCAAATACTGTAAATACTGTAGACCAATGTAAAAACTTGTGCAAAATATTTCGATCAAATGCACACTGACGGCTAGTAATATTATATAAGTGAGCATCAAGTGATATCCTTATCAATCAATATTAAAGATAATATAACCAGCCGACCGGAAATCGGAATATTCCGGGCCGCAATTTACGTACATTTCAAATATATTCGGGCCGCAATTTACACAATATATAACTATGACCTTTTTTGCGGAACGCAATTTACCAACTCCGGCAAAAACTACACACGGGCAAATCCGGGTAATTCAGCTAGTAGCATATAAATGAGTAGTTGCACCTACCCACTTGAAAATAAGTCCATCGAGTATGCATCACAGAATCTAGCAACGATGCGATGGCGGGAAGTATAATAATATTATAAAGGAGCAGGACTCTTAAGAAAAAACTAAAAACTCGTCTACTAGCGTACAATAATAATATTATGCTGCTGAAAAATGCGTTTCCTGCAATTATTATAGTTCTGTTTATTAATTTACCAACTGTAGAGTAGTTTCATGTATAATATATTATTCTGCTTTTAGACCTACTTAAAAAAGTAAATGGACATAATATAGATATAAATAGAACGTATATATTATTATAGGTGTAACATCACTATATCAGTGCTAAATTAATAATTTCATATTATATTGAACATGTGCGAAATATATAACATTGTATCTAGTATAGGCAGTATAATTATATCAATACGTATGAATTTAGGTATAAATGGTCATAAAAAAAGGTCTGGGAAAAATACAAAGTATAAAAGTAGCTAAAAAAATACACATTGTTCTTTAAAAAAGAAAAAGAAAATAAAACAAAATAGCAAAAATATAATACATAATTTATTGTAAAATACATAATTACAGTAACATTAAAGTCAACATTAATAAAAATATATTTAAAATATAGATATACCTTTGGTTATGTGAGAAGATCCGGCTTTCCCGACAATGTCTGATGAATTCCAGACCAACAACAATATTTTATAGCTCATTTTTAACTATTTTTAACAATTGTAACTCACTTTTCAAAATTTCAATTCCACATCTTGTTCGATAAGGGTCAACTCCACGTATACTCCAAAGTTTCGGAGTTATATGTTGATAATTAGTTTTTAATTTACCTGGGTAATTTAATAAGATGTGTTTTGCACAAACGTCAAAGATTATGGTTTTTAAGTTGCCGTGTTGACCTGTGTATAAATTCAAACGCATTCAATCATAATTTTCTTTTTGTTTTGTTTAAATGTTGGCAAAAATAATATTAGTTTCAGCCATAATGATTTCATAATAAATAGTTTATAAATTAATAAACAGAGCAAGAGATTTGAATAACAACCTTACATTACCTACTGTTGTTATTAAAATAATAGAATTATATGAAACATGCACGTTATTAAATATTGACTTTTGGACTTATCGTTCGAGATTCAGATTTTAAACTTTTATTAACTCGTGAAACACTGTGTTAAATATACGAGCGACGAGCTTTTATATTAATTATTATAGACTTCAGAGTCGCAAATTATTAAGGTAAATAATATAGGTGTAGTATGTTTGACAAAAGAAATTACTCATGGTTATATTTTTTGTAAAAATTAAATTTCGTTGAAAATTACTTTGGATAGGCAGACAATAATATTCATTTTTACGAAACAAGACCATATTATTATATTAATTTGATTGTCTTTTTTTTCTGCCGGACATATTATTTTCTGTGGCTTATTTGTAGCTTTTTGGGTCGTTAACTTTGTAAACTTGATCGTTTTTTTTTTCCTCGATGGCCATAAAATCGTAATCATTACTCGTCTACCGACGTGCACTATCGCATTATTGTATTGCTTGTAATTATTATTATACGTACTGCGAATTTGCGACGTTGCGTAACGCGCGCGTAGTATACCTATGTCCTATATACACACGAGTAATATAATATTAAACATATAGCACACAATATAATATAATGTACTATGATAATAACAATATAATAACGTGACGCGATGTACCCGCGAGCGACGGACGTGTACACGGCGGGACGCGCATCATTAGCCCCCAGACGGTAACTATGGATACGCCCAGGAAAGCCATAAGCTCGCGCGGGCCCTCGGCAAACACGGTTCGCGTATCGTGAAATGCGATGCGTGTGCGCGTGTGTGTACGTGTGCGCGCGTAATGTACGTTTTCGCTCGCGCGCACGCGGCGGCGGCGGCGGCGGGTGCTTTTGCGGCCGGCGGGGTGCGGGGCGGCAAGGGGCAGGAGGGTGCAGATGGGGGGAGGGGCGGCGGAGGACGTTGGTTGAAAAGTTTCCGCGCGCGCCACAAGTGTTCAGATACAGGACCGTCGCAACAGTTCGCGTGCCGCCAGCAGCGCATGTTTCGTCTGACGCCGCCGTTGTCGCTTACTGAAGGCCTTACTCTTCGGGGCCGCCACACGATACGCGCAGACCGCGTATACGGACGCGCTTGACGTTATCTCGACTGACCGTTATTTTCGTCTCGTTTACGAACCATGACCGTTTGAGTGCTGTTCGTCAATCACAATATCGTACCTATTATGCGCGGCGCAGACGAGCGCGAAACGTTCGCAGTGTTTGTGCAGTGAAACGACTACTATACGTCACGCGTCCGCCGACCGTAACAATAATATTGACACCGCGCCGACAACACGTAGTGACATTACCATCACGTACGCGCTCACGTGATGTCATCCGCCGACCGGGTGTTCGAACGACGGGTCGTGTCCAAGCGAAGGACGTCCGCCAACCTGGAGGACACGCCGGAGAAGCAGTGCCCGAACGGTTGGGCCAGCGTCGTCGCTGCCGCCGCGGCAGCCGCGTCGTCTTCGTCCACGTCGTTCCGGCAAAAGACGGCCGCCAAGATCTCGCAGAGGACGACGTTTCAACCGCATCCCGATTCCATTTGCGATTGGTTCTTCAAAGTGAGTGATATCGTCGTTATTGCATACCATGTCTTGCACATAGTGTTGTTGGTAGGTATTAATGCACTATTAAGTCATATTATGCAGTATGCACTCGCTATACACGAAAACGTACCCTACGTATATGTCTATTGTTTGGGAGACGCCAGGCGTAGGTTGTAGCGAATAGCGGTCATCCCAAAAAATTTTTCATGTTATTTTAAAAAACAAGACAAATGCTGATTATTATTATTTCTGCGAATCGAGTTTTGTTGCTCTGTAAAAGTGTTGCATGAAGCTCTTTTAACTTTCAACTACTCTAAAATCACGCACTAAACAATGATAATATCAAGTCTGATAATTTAAATATTTTATGCTTTCTAAAATACGCCGTGATATTTTAATTATTATTTTTTTATGTATACGGCGTTCTAATTGTTATGTACATTTATTTTTTTTTTTTTTTTTGAAGTTTCGAAAACATTTTTGAGAACATCATATATTCTATAAAATATTTATTTTTTAAATTATTAATTAAAACAACTAGTTAGTAAACTAAAAGGTTCCTTAGTAAATTGACATTTTTTACTTGAAACAAAGTAGAGAAAGTTTATGTTATTACAATGATTTATCCTTTTTTTAGTCATAATACTTTTAGAAGTAGTAAAAAAGTTCTAAAAGTTTCATGCCACCTTTCTATAGATCAAAAATTGAGCACAGATGGTGCTTTAAACATGATAATTTAATTTTTCCAATATTTTTTAAGAAAACTACTCTAAAACAACAAGTTAAAGGTGAAACATAAATGATTTTGTTTAAAACTTGCTTACAATAATCGAGATAAGCCAGCTTAAGAATTATTGTTATTCATCGTTGTTTTTAATTTAAAAACAAAGTAGATACCTACATCAGAATTTTCGTTTAACATATTATCATTAATTGTTATAGTGTTGTTTAATTAATTTAAATAACTTAATATGTAGGTATACGATATTATAGTATTACTTTAACATACACAATAGTAAATTGGTAAGGGGAGCACCCACAACAGACTTTTAACTATACTTAAAATATTTTTTTATCTTTAAATTTCTTTGTTATTATTTTTAAATTTAGACGTCGTGTACATACAACGACTAAATTAACTTTAAAATAGACAACTAATATATTATTAGAAGTATGCTAGTACTAAGCACACGATACTTAAATGGATTTGAATAGCTATACACTGTACTGCAGTATGCAATCCTTATACCTTGAATACATTTTTTTTTTGGATATTCCGTATACTGTCTGTGTTTTCTACCACACATAGAATATAATATTTTCATCCCAATGTCCACCAGATAACTTTAAAATGCTAATTCATTTTTTAAATATCCTCGAGAATCTAGTTTAGATAATATACCAAGATTGTACCTTTTATTTACCTACTTCGAGTGTGAAATACTACTGAAATGTCTGAAATACATTCTTTTGAATTTATTAAGAAAACCTTTAGATAATCATATTGTTTACACGCCATGTTTGTGTATATCTATATATCAGGTTATCTATTTTACGTAAGACACTCATTGTCTTAAAAACTATTAACGTTTTTGAAAATATTTTTTTTTACATAATTTTAAATATTGTTTCC
The DNA here is from genome assembly GCF_002803265.2 of Melanaphis sacchari. Taxonomy (NCBI): domain Eukaryota; kingdom Metazoa; phylum Arthropoda; class Insecta; order Hemiptera; family Aphididae; genus Melanaphis; species Melanaphis sacchari. The sequence goes on along the minus strand of NW_020271114.1, from coordinate 596,362 downwards.
AAAAAATATTTTTTACTATTTTTGAATGTCTTACTTTTTTTTTTAATGACAACGTATATTTTTAATCAATTGAATTTTTCCACATCAAAATATTCTTGGAGTACCAAAGTATATAAAAATAGAATCTTGAATGAATATTTGATGAGTTTTAAGTAAGTATTCAAAAATTAGATGAGCAGAATAGAATATTACATTTAAAGGTATCTAAAAATGTTAGTCCACTACTCCATTCGTCTCAACTTTAAATACTTTTAACTAATAAACTACTTAATTTACTTAAATTTGATTGATTATTTTTAAAGATCGAAATATTTCGAACAATATTCTGTTTCAAAATATGAAATTAAAAATATACGTTGTCATTTCAAAAAGTAATATTTAATAAATGATAATTAATAACTAAAAAAAATACAATTTTTTTTCCAAAAATATTGTTTTCTAATAATATAAACTCATGTAAAAGAAATATTTTTATAAAATTTATGGTTTTTTTTTTTTTTTTAATAATTAGTGTTTTACGTTAAATATGAATCACTCCATATTATATCTACGTAATAATTCAGTAATATAATTTTTATCATATCTCAATAATAATTATTTTCTAAATAATATTTTTGCACATTAGGTAAACATTATTTTTTAACTATAATGTACGGCTCTATCACTAACAACGCATTTAATAAGCAAAACATAAAACAAAAATATAATCAAAAATTGAATTTATTGGAATTTTATTTTTATAACACTTTACACTTGTGATAATAAATTAATATTTTATGAGGACATTTTTTTTTTTTTAATTCTTTATTAATAATATCATCTCACAAAGTGTCGCAGCCCGCAGGTGTTATGTTTCCCATTTTGTTATTTATAATTTATAACTACAACAAAGTAGATTATCAACTATACGAGTGAAATACCTTCTTGTGACCTGCCTAATTGACATTTTTAAATTTATATGTCCATAATGAGTTTAGTATTAGGAAAACTATACATTTCTTAATAAAAAAAATTAACGAAGTAGGTACAATAAACTATTATTAAATATTTCATTTTAATAAATTAGAAATTCACCTAAATATTACAATTATAATATGATACTGTATGACTATAATATCAAGATACTTTTATCAATATTATTTTATAGGATTTTAATAAAAAATATTGTATTTCAATTATATTTGAAGAGAAATGAAATTCAAGAAGAAAATAATAATAAAAAAACAAACAGATCACGTGAAATAAACTCATACAGTTAAATTTTTAAATCAATCTGTTCAGAGATACTATTATTAGTAGTTTTATGATTCTACTATTATTATTCCTGTATATCTATTTATTTTACAAAACATTTAAAAAAAATCATTACAAGCTCATATTATTTTGTTAATCTAGATATTATGTTTTTAATGTTGATAAATATTTTTTATTTAATATTAAATAAATTTAGTTAATAAATCAAAACCAAAAATAAAGTGTATGTAAGACATTCATGATTATTTACTCTTCATTCTCGAAATTCAAAATAATACATTTTTATACAATGAAATATTTGAATATTACCTACTGTTGATACATAAGATACGCTTATATTATTTTAAAAATATCGATTGTTATTTGTTAAACAAACAATAGTTAGTTATTCAAAACATTTAATATTGCAGAAATTTAAATTTCATTCATTGTTATAAACAATTGTATCCATATCATCTTTAACTTTGATTAAAAACACAATCAATAGGCGACATAAAGGAACTTTGTTTTAAACATGTTATTCCATTTTAGATACTAAGTAATTTTGACGTCGAACTCACTATGTTATAACTTATAATAACTTGAAAATGAGATATTTAATTTATCTTAAATGATAAAGTAATAAATTATTTTGAAACAAAAATAGTAAAAACTTTAATAAAATAAATAATAAATTGAGAAAAATAGTATTTAATATTTTTTTTATCTAATATTAGTTCTTTAGTACCAATAAAATGTATTTTTGAAACTACAATTACTTGTAATTTTATTTTAACATGCAATTAGCCTAACAAGATATGACATAAGACTATGTTTTTTTATACAATTTATAGTTATACATCATACAAGACATCGTAATGAAATCATTATTATAAATTTTACATACCTATTATTATACGTCTTTAAATTGTACAATATGGCATAGGTATAATATGGTCCTATTTTAACTAGGGTTCTCCACCCAATTACACTTATTTATATTTACAACCACTTTTCAAACATACAAACTTTCAACTGTCATAATATAGAATATTTGGTAGGTATATGATATAATATAATATTATTTATTAGGTAATACATTTCTTAATATAGGAACAATAACCGTAATTTATTAAAATCATATATTATTATATTGATAATTTCAATATTAACATCAAGTTATACTCTACATTTGTGTAGGTTGTACACTTGTACCTGGTTTTAGTATAAATTGACTATGCGTCTATGATTTTCTATACTGGCCCTTATAAAATAATAAAGACATACTCTTCCCATCATAAAATAATAAGATTTTGGTTAGTTTATTTAGTATTAATTTCAGTATTTGTTTTTTAGGTGATGGTACTCGGTGATTCCGGAGTTGGAAAGACTTGCCTGTTGGTCCGTTTCAGGGACGATATGTTTTTGGGAGGCAATTATATTTCTACTGTTGGTGTAGACTTCAGGGTGAGAACGACAATTGGTTACAGATCTTGAAAACCGTTGATTGTCTCGATGGATATAAACATAAAGACTAAAAATACTATTGTTTTACTGACGATCGTTATTAATATATTATGATTACTGAAATTATCATAATAACAATTTGTACGTGACCTAAAAAATGGAATCAACCCGTATATAATAACATCAAATTATAAAACAACATGCACGTATGATAAGATAATGTAGATGCCGCTTAGTATAGGTAGACGGTGTTATTTAAACAGTTGCTATGAACATGTGGTAACTCATTTGTAGTTGTAGGTACCCTATATAAAATTGATGTATTTTATATTAATATTATTATTTTCTAAACTATGTATAATCAGAAGAAGCACCTGTACCTTGATCATTTATCGCGATTTTAAGATCATCTAATTATATTATACATGAGGCAGAGTCAAATAATAATAACAGTTGGATAACGTAGCTGATGTGTTTAAATATTTTTAATGACTAATGAAATTACAATTTTTTCTTACACAGTAAATGTTATTTTTTATGAACATGTGTTTTGCTTTTTGTGACTTTTACTTTAAAATGTAATTAATTATCTGTTTCAGAATAAAATTATATCTGTTGATGACTCCAAAGTCAAGCTACAGATATGGGACACTGCAGGTCAAGAAAGATTTAGAAGCGTAACACACGCTTACTATAGAGATGCTCATGGTAAATACTAATACTAATAACCCATATAAACTAAATCAAACACAAGTATGTGCAAATAACAATTAAAAAACAGATATAATAAATTTCAAACGTTTAGAGGATGTCGTACACGCATGTGTTCTCTATCTTGTAGTCGCATAACATACAAAAATTTATGTTCAGTAGTTCCCATATTTTGTTAAATTAAATATTAAAATGAATAATTGATTTATTATCAAAAATGAAGATAAGAACATTATCTATGTTACATTTTTGGTCCTCTTGCGATATTTAAATATTTGAGCAAGTTATGAGTATGCAAAATATTAAAATTTAAAAATTTAAATATTCTAAAAAATCAATTAGAGAACACAGATGATGTTTGAACCTCAAAGTTTGAAAATAGATCCAATTTACTCAAATAAATTAAACTAATAACATGAAATAAAACTGGAACAGCTAAAATTAACTTTGTTTTATAAGATATAAATACCATATTATGCGGGTGTAAAGAATGTGACGTCCTTTCAAATAGGTACATTTCATTATACAAAAGTTGAATATAGTTACATGGGAAATTTATTATATAATTGTATATTATGTAATTAGTATATAAAATACGTCTACATGTCGTGTAAATTCATTATTTTTAATTTAAAAGAGATATGTAAATAAAAAAAAAAAAAAAACAAAAAATTGAATGACAAGTGAAGTAGTAATAGTTAACCAAATATCTAAACCATGTCATCGGTTCATAAATAATATATATATATATATATACAAGTACATAGTTTAACGTTTAATATTATACTAAGGTACTAACTTAAAATAAATATGAAAAATACAATTTTTTAAAGAAAGGCAAGTGGGTACGGCTCTGTTGTACTTACAATCGGTACATGTCGAGTCGATCACTGTGATGGATGTATTAAATTTGAATTAAATGATATATTATTGTATACGAAAAACGATTTTAAGCGAAGACAATCCATCAACTTTTATTACTAAGTATATTTCATGTTCTGGTTTTTGATATTTCTATTGGGTAAAGTAATTTATTTTACTATTAGTAATTAGTTTTTGCTAAATATATTGCATTTGAAAATATCATTGTATGTAAAAATACAATATTATATACGCAAAAGTTATATGTCCAGATTTTGTCAAAAACTGGATTAGTGTAAAAATTTCCGTTTTCTTAACTATTTGTTTTTCCTAGTTATTTTGAAAAATGCTGAGAATTTTTAACTTTTACCTTTTTTAAGTATAATCTAGATCCAATCCACTATCTAAAACCATCCTGAAAGTTAAAAGTAATTTTTACAACTACTTACCTATTGTGTATGCGTATGTACTAAAAAAACACACACATCATTGTAAAATCAATATATTTATTGTTCCATTCAGAATCTAAAATAGGCATACATAAAAAAACCTAGGATAAGTCTTTGTATACAATTTTAAGTTACATATAGTTTTTCTTCGTATAACTATTAGAAACAAATACAGACTTGTGTGATTGTTTTAAAAAAAATAGATTTTAAAAATAATTTATTATGATCAAAATACATCATAAACATTTTATATTAATTTAATATAACTTTTAAGTCATACATAATATTAATATTTAATATTTATTTAGTATATCACACAATAACATTATACTATTTATTTATCTAGATAAAAAACACTTTTCCATAATATAATTTGTACTGAATTATACTGTGTAAACTGTGTTACTGTATATAGTATAATAAAGCTTGAAGCTTTTACATTTCCAAGATTCATTAAATTTAAAATGTATATGTTTCAAAAATTATTATGAACTATAGCTTTTTTATAATAAAAATTAATATTTAAAATTTCAATTTAATTAATTATACTTTTACATTATATTTATTACTTATTATATTAATTATCATTAAATGTACGGTTATTAATTTATTTTATGGACAATTGTCTAATTTTAAATACTTATACAGTACTAATAATAATAGCGAATATCATAAATGATAATTAATATGTAACATTAACAATTATAATAGAAAAGTAAAAAGAATTTTCAATTTAATTATTTAATGATTTTAAGAGAAAAGAATTGAGCGCAGCAGTTCTACGTATTTTTAACGAATCCAATTTTAAGATTTCTAGAATATTTTCGTAACTAATGTGGGTAGTTCTTAGTATACTAGATTTAAAACAGATACAAAATAAAGAATTACTTTGAATTTTTTCAAATTAGTTATTATACTCAATGTTATTATTTTCCCAGATAATCGTTACATATTCAAGTAAACGGTAGATAAGTGATGTACATAGAGGCATTTGGAGATAAATTAATGGTTAAAATCGAAACACTAACCTTTAATCATATAAATAAATAATATAAATAAAATTTTAATTTGGATTGTTAATAGATGTAAATTGAATAGTAGTTTAAATTCAAAACATACAGGTACCTAAATCTTTAATTACAGAGAAGTGAAGTAGACTTAGTGTCGATAAACCGCAATTAAAATTAATAGGATTTTTTGAATAAGAAATGACTTGACATTTGTTGGTATTTGGAGAGAGATCATTTAAGATAGACCATTCATTAAAAGTGTTTACATCATTTATCGAGAGTATACTATGATCAATAGATGAAATTAACTTGATAATTGTTGGGTCGTCACCTAATAAAAAAAACATGCAAATCAGTAATAGAAATTACAATAGAAATTGTTTAGTGTTTGATAGTCTAGTCTAATTGATGACTTAAGGCTTTTTATATAAGACCATAATTTTTAAAGTTGAGATTTTAAAAATATTGCATATTATTTAGGTAACAAATGTAATATAATTTACTCGAAAGTTTAAATTTTGAAAATTTGAATTAACCACTGTTAGAGTTAGACATCTTAGTGTGATAAGTTTTTTCAGCTTATTTTATTTATTAGATCTTTAGAAAACCAGAAAGGAAACATAAATAATTTATTAAGTAATGCCTTAAGTTCGTACCTAATACTTAAAAAAAATATTTAGTGGAGTAAAATTCATTAATAAGAATAGAGTTATCACTATTAAGTTTAAAAAAATTGACCCATTTAATTGATCCAAGGAACGTTAAAATTATATTTCAGAATATGATAGAGAGGAGAGGATATAAATATGAGTATAACAATTATTTAAAGAAGGTTGATAACTGTTGATAAGAGTGATAACATCATTATTTAAAGATATAAATGACAAAAAGAATTAAATAATATAAGGTCAAGCACAAAACCCATGTAATTTTTATTGTGTTTATTTGGAATAAATTAAGAAAAACTAGATTTTCAAGAAAAAATAACTTAGGAAAGGAAAGGTTTCAATTTGCATTGAAAATGTAAATGACTGATGGAATATATTAGTTGTTAATAGCTAACAAAACTCCTTCGCCTCGTTAACGATTTTAATAAATATATTAATTACACCTAAATATTGAAAAATGTATCTTATTTTTTCACCAAGTTTCAGTTAAAATTAAAATACATAAATACAAAAACTAAAAAAATATTATGTTGGATTTTAGTAAGTGTAGTATTTAAACTTCTAACATTCTGTGCAAGCAATTAAAGAGTAAAAGGTAATTTTTTAGATTAATAAATGTAAGCTTACTTCTAATATATTTTATGATAAGATCAGATTCTAATTTTATTCTCCTTCTGCGTTTAGGCGGAAAAACTCTTGGCGAATATGGGACATGTAATTTTATTATAGCTTTGTTTCATAGGAGAAGAAACTAATGTCTTTCCATAGTAGATTCGATTTTAATTTATTTTGTGACAAAAATATATCCAAATCGTCTTATTGATCTAGAAAACATAATAATGTTGGTCTGGTAACAGTGGGAGATAGTTTACCAAAATGAGAAATATGATTTAATATAGATTTTAGGCTGATAAATTTAAAGACATTTTGAATAGTATTAAAATCCTATCTGGTTGTTAGAATCGTTTGATAGCTTAGGTGATTAAAAAGAAAAGCATCTTTCTGACAATTTTGTCGATCAATTATCGCTAAAATATTAGAAAAATATTATCTCTGTTATTTTTGAAATATAAATAACTGCCAGTACGAATTATTTATCTTAATTTGTTCAACACAATATAAATCTATTTCATAGTTATATGTGTTTACTACGTATATTTTCTTAAATTTTTCCGTCTTAAAATATTCTTAACTACGATATTTTATAACAGTTCTCATTAATTATTGCTTTATTTTTATTCGATAAGCATACTGGCATAATGCTTGCATATTGTATAATTTTTACAAGTAAATAATTTATAATCTAATTTACGTTTGTATTACAGCACTTTTACTTTTGTACGATGTAACTAACAAAGTAAGTTTTGACAACACACGAGCATGGTTGAGTGAAATTCGAGATTATGCTAATGATCAAGTAGTCATAATGTTAATAGGTAAAATATATTATGTTAATACACCCAAACTAATTCTTATACCATTTACACTTATTGATTTGCAATGTACTTATGTTTCATCTAATTATTATTTATTTTAGGAAATAAAGCTGATTGCAATTTAAATGATAGAATGGTGAAAAGAGAAGATGGAGAACAATTAGCTAAGGAATATTCAATCACTTTTATGGAGACCTCTGCAAAATCGGGCTTAAATGTCGAAATAGCTTTTATGGCTGTTGCGAGGTATCTATAAAACAGTTATTATTAAACATATTAAATATGAGTGAAAAAATACTAAAAATGTGTTTAACTAAGTGGAACTAGACAATATACACAAATATAACTATGGTCATTTTTAATACACCTAGATACATTTTCATATTTTATTATAATATTTATAATGTGTTTATAATTTTAGGGAGTTATTATTCAAAAAAACAGGGATAGAAAAAAAACGATCTTTTAATGTACAAGATTATGTGAAAGAACAAACTAAAACCAATTGTCCTGCATGCTCTACAGCATAATACATTTTATGGTAAAGTATAAAGATCAAAATTACTCAATGTTTTCTAAAAAATAGTTCTAATATAAAAATATCAAATTAGAGAGTCATAATAGAACAATTTTAATTCAATCAAATATTTATGCTGTATAATTTTAAGCTTGAGCATTATTTTTTAAGAATAGTAGATATATATCTTATATTATATGAATTTATACTGCAAATTATAAATACAATTAAAATACTGAAATGCTTGTTTCATTAATGAACATGCAATATATATTTATTAGAAACCAATGAAACCATACTTTTTGTTTTTCTGTTGGCGTTTGTTTATTGTATCAAATTTATTCTATTAAAATGTGTCGAACGCTATACATTATACCGTAACATCTGTAATAAGCCATAATTGTTTTGTCTGTGATGACATAAAATTGTGTCCAAACTGGAGCTATTATTTACGGAAATTGCTAATATTACACATTTAGTTAAATGTTAGTTTGGTTATTTTAGTTTACTTTGCTAATCCCTACATTAGTATTATATAAGTATTGTATAATAACATTACACAATCGTACAGGCTGTTTACTAACAGTAAAACAAAGTCAACACAATAAATAGAAAAGTAAAATTCCAACCAATTGACAATTAGTGTTGATAAAATGCGACTACAAGTTGCATTATATTACTTATCTACAGTGGCGGATCTAGGATTTTTTTATGATGGGTGCTATTTTGTTAATAACAATTAACAGCCCGTACTAAAAATTTGCCACTCAACGAACTATTAATAATTTTTAATAAAAATACGCGGAACGGTGGGTGCTTCAACACCCAAGCACCCCCTCCCCCCTAAATCCGCCACTGTTTGTCTACATAAGTATTAACTTAAGTAGATAATGCATTTTTAATAATGTTTTCCAACTTAAAATGTAGATAATTATAGTTACCTATATTATTTTCGTAATAAAAAATAACTTTGTTTATAATTACCAACTATGGTAATACTGATTCTGAGACATAACTATAGATACATTTAACAGACTGATTCATTAATAATTTTTATTCAAGTATAAAAATACAAATACCAATAAAAGTTAATCTGTAATCAAGCATGAATCTATTTAAATCGCTTATTTTAAAATATTATTTAAACAATAATCATTAATACTTGGGTAATTACCTACTGCTCGTATTGTATTTTTATATTTATTTTTTTTCAATAAATGTTTACCCTTATTAGAATGTTTAGGTAAAAACAAAGTAATAATAAAATTAATTTAATTATAAGTTGCATATTAATTAGCGGATATAAAAAATTTAAATATTCAACAATCAACCGAGTTTGTATTATTTGTATTATTGAACAAAAATGTTCGTAAATTTAACAGGTATGAAGTACATACAGGTATTTGCTCAATTTATTTTCAATTAATGTTTTAAATATTATTTAAGTTTCAGTGTATTCCAATAAACTAGTGGATTTTCTGATTATAAATTTTTTATATTAAACATTAATGATTCAATTTTTTTTCCAATTCTACTGAGTTATGACTTTATGAGTTACAATAAAATTTTATAATTGATCAGCTTATAGTTTACAAATGCACACGTCATATATTTAAAAAAATTAATCATATTACAAAATATATTATGGAAAATATCAATGTGAGATATTTTATTTTCGGGAAAAAAGTGAAAAAAGTTAAACAAAATTTCTTAAGCAAAACCAGTTTTTAGAAAATTGATTCAAAAATTAACGGTTGTAGAAACTTGAATTTTACAATTCTATTAATATTTTCTAGACATGATATAATTTTCAAAATTTGTTAGTCTTAGTTATAAACATTTGAAATTTTTGAATTATTTAGTTTATTTTGATTATAATTTTTGATAAAATTTTTTTGCAAGTAAAACTAATTTTTACATTTTAATATAACGTTCATCTCAAGTTGTTCTTACCGTAATTAAAAATTATTTAAGAAGGTTGTCCAATAATTATGCTACAAAGTTATTTTTATTGTAAACAATGGACCACAGCAAAGAATTCAAGCACCTTTAGATTTTTTTGCTTGGTCTGTTAAAAAAAAATTTAGAAGGAACTCATTTTCAAAATGAGGAATATACCATAAACACAGTTACTGAATACTTCGATAAAAATGTACTGCGTATTTTCCAAATTACATTTTCAAGTAACTCCGTCGTTAGGTTAAGTGATCACTATAGATATGTGGAAAAAAAGAAAAATATGTCTTATTTATCATTATCATGTAAAAGTTTTAAAGTAATAAATTCATTTTTAATTATTCAATATATTTTATACCTAATTTATCGGACAGCCAACATAGTTACTACTTCTTTTTATTAGAGTTTTAAATTCAAATTTTGAAAAAACTCATCATAATTTCAAAAATTTACAAATTATTTTTTAATTAAATATTTCAAAAATAGCTATATTTTATGAACTAAAACTTACAACAACCTAAAAATCTCAAAAATACATTATATACAGTATACATTCTCCGTTCAGAATCATTTTCATATAATTTGATGATTTATCATCAAAATTCAAATTTAACATATCCATTACAGTTACTTAGTCGATGGCGAGATATTCGCAACAATTATACTTCTACAAAAGAGTGACTTCCTGTTTTTTTTTTTTTTTTTTTTTAATAAAATTAATGTAATAATAATTGTCACTTGTGTTTATAAATGTCCATAGATTAGGTAGCCCTTTGTATGTAGTAGCAGTATAATCAATGATACGGCAGGTAGTTCCAACAATAAATTTAATACTATAAACAACAATACCCAATGGGACAATTAAAATAATTTTAATTTAATAATTTTATTCAAAAATATTGTCATCATATCAAATACCTATCATTATTAATTATCAATTTTGTCATGTTTCAAAATCCCTCGTTTTTATTTTTAACTGTTGTTCGTATCGTATTTATTTATCTATTGTAATATGTACCTATGATTGTACAACATAAGCCTTATTAGTTTATTACATTAAACTACGAAATTGTAAAATTACGCTTGTAGACTTAGTATTAACTATTATACTATAAATAATTGAAAACTATTTAGTTATTAATTATTATTGTAATAAGCGTAGATATAATGGCAAATAAACAAATTTATTCTAAAATACGTATATAACTAAATATTGTACTTATGAACTAGCTATGATTGTTTTAAATTAAAATAAAGTATAGTTTATATTATATGCATATATATTTGATTGATTCATTGTTTACGTCTAATCTATAGATTTTCAAAAACAATAAACTGGATACACGAAAAATTGAAAAATAAGATTCTACACATAAGAATACGAATACCTGATTGTTTATATATCGTTTTATTCGTCATACGATAATCACCAAGATGAATCTATACCACTAAAATGTGAGACTAGCTTAATAAATATTTTATAGTTAGTTATCTTATAAAAATATAAATATAATTTGTTGTTAAATAGTTTGTTGTTTCTAAAATATTTACTACACATATATATACGTATATACATAATACATATAGATAGTTATCGGTAACTACATCGTAAAATGATTTTAATGATAAGTTCCTAAAATCAACTACCAAGTAACAATAATCATCAGGTCGCAGTTAATATCTACAGACTATAAAATATAATATTAATGTAAAGTAGTAATAGTTATTAAAATAACAATAACCATAAATGTGTTAATAATTTAAATAGTATTTACATTTATTTATAAATGAACGCCGCATGTATAGGAACAATTATAATGTTATACCATTAATTATTAATACTATTCCTAGATAGAATTAATTGATGGCTATTACATTATAAATTTTATAATATTATAAAATATTGTTATTGTTTTAAATTTATGTTGTATTATATACATGTATATTTTTTTTCTATCAAAAATAATATATTTGATGCGTTAGTATCTATATGTTAATTTTTATAATATTACCGTTTACTAAAATCATTTTTTATATTTAAAAAAATGAGTGAATTATTGAATATATTTAAAATATACTGACTTCGTACTGTTGTATGTGCATGGTTTTTATTCTCTTGTGTTTTTTTTTTTTATTTGACTTATTATACATAGACATATCTTCTCATATATTATTACATTCAGAGTCGGTCTGGTCATTGCTACTAGTGTTAGAGATCCAAAATTTATAAAATATGGTCGTGTAACTATTGACTGTCGTTTGAATTTGTGTATCTAATTACTATTCATTCTTATATGATATTTTATCATTTATTTTGAATTTAACACATCTGTTACCCGGTGATGTAATTAGAAATTTGCTTAAAGAGACATTAAAAAAAAAAAATCTATGTATGTACAGTGTCTCAAACTACTTCCAAAAACTCCTTAAACTACATAAAAAACACAATTTTTATTATATACAGTAGGGTCTCGTTAATCCGAACACAGGCTAATCCGAAAGACGCGGTAATCCAAACGGGCTTGGAAATTGCTGCATCGCTTTACTAATACACCTGTGTATCATAATTCATAATAATATATGCAATATATATAAACATATTAGCTGGCTGTATATACATAATTATAATGATTTTGATTGTATTAATTATTGTGTTTTTCTACAACGAATTTTATAAATGAATACTGCAGTATAGATAAAAATAAATTTCAAAATTTAAATTACAAAAAAATTGATTTTTTTTTTAAGTCATAAGTAATCCGAGTAAATCGTTAATCCGAAGATCCCTTTCCCCAATCTCGTTCGGATTAACGAAACCCTACTGTAGTGTATAATAAATTGTACAGTATTACATTGATTTGAAATTGCTTATTATTATATTGTTGTATAAATTAAGATCCAATTTCCATGATGTTTTGGAAATATCATCATTAAATCTTCAGAATTTACTTAAATTACCTTCTAATAGTATAAACAGTCAATATTAACCCAATTAACTTATCGAATTACCCAGCAATCAAACTTATGGTTATTTACTTATGATTGTATAATTAATATAGGTAATATAGACAGAAAATAATATACCACTATTATCCATTTATATTAATAAATACAAGTAACAAAATAAAAATAAATGAATATCACAAAAATAGAGAAAGACTGGTCAAACTGGCTACAGACTTTAAGGGTGGAAAATATTCGTTAGGCGATAACAGGCAACGAGCAGTCGATTACTGGACAATATTCTCGTAGAGACGTGACTCATTGCGTACCGTACTACCGTACGTCTGTACTACGTGATTATCCGAGAATACCATCACGGTGCAATGTTGGGAATATTTTCGTGCTCGCCACATCAGTATACGTATGTTTCCAAAGACAAATTATAAAATATTTTTTAAATACGTAAAAGTGGTCACATTTGTGACTTGCTCCCACTTCTGTTAGGCAATAAATGTTGTACATCATACTGCAGTATACTGTGTGTTCCTGTGTATTACTGTAGTCTGTATTAGTTATTACTTATTAGCTTTAGTGATAATATATCAAATGAATAAGTATTTAATAGTACTATTGGTTATCTAGAAACATTTATAATTAACAAATTGTATCTTTAGGATATTTAATTAATAGATAAATGTTTATCATATAATTTATCATGACATGATTGCATGAAAATAGTAAGAAATTTTCTTATGAACTGTTGTATAAAAATCAGAATCCATTAACATTATGTTCTCATATATAGTCTCTTAAGATTATAAAGAGCTTTTTTTAGCTTGTATACGTTCTAGAGTTGGTTGTAACAACTAAAAATAATCCTAATTGTATTCAGATTAAACTTTCGAGTTCCTTAAAATTATTTGAAGAAGGCAGAAGCTATAATTTACAAAGTTAACTGTTAACGGTGGTAAATATTGTAATTTTCAAACACTTGAAGAAGAAATTTTAAGATTTTGTCCAAACAAAATAAGTAGAAGAAATAATAAGCATAGGTACATACAAAGTAAGCAGAAACAACAGATAACGAAAGTGAAGTTTTGTTAAGTATATCTAGTATATTTAATATATTTCGACAATAATTAAATCGTACCCCGAAGATTTTTTTTTTTAGTATTTTAAAATATTGAACTTATCATTGGGTGAGAAATGCTTAACAGAGAGGGACCTAAGTGTAGGAAATCGAGATAATGTTAAAGTGAACATATTATTTGGCGAGAGTATGCCAGGTGAAGTTGGAATATATTGTAAAGATGAGTTTTAAATAATTCCGCTTTATCAACATCTGAGGAAGTGAGGAAGCAAAACTACCGTCCGACTTCCTTATTGGAGGTGTTGAGGCTTTGTACTGGAGAGCTATTTCGTCGCCTGTTAGAAACTGCCGTCTTTTGTAGATAATTTTTGACATGAAATTACACATCATGTACATATAGCATAACATATTGTACGTAAAGATGATTTATTCTGAAACTGATTGAGTGAAAATAACATAAATACAATTTTACAACCGAAATTTCGTCCATTGAAACAAATCAAATGCATGTGAATCATGGATTTACAAACGCACAGTACTGAGTAACTCGTAGTAGATAACAAATAAAATAATATGATTTGTAATTTAAAACAAAATATTAACACCGATTGTATACCTATAACAAATTTATATTTTATATATGTTTTATATAGATATCTATGTCTTTACTGTATACTTTTATGGCTAAATATATTTCTACAATGCATAATACAGTTGATTCCCCTTTATCGGGACACGTCGGTTGCGTGTTAATTAGTCCCAATAAAACGGTTGTCCCAATAATCCAAAATAAAAAAACGAACATATTATAAATTTATTGAAAAACTAATTTTTCTTTATTACAAAATACATATTATACAATTATAGAAATTATTTAATAATACAAAAAGAAAAACATGATGCTATAACCTAATTATTTATAAAAATACACACACACACACACATATATATAAAGTACATACACATATTTTTTTATTTTGTTGTAATGTATTTTATCTTATTTAAAAAAACTATGAATATTACTTTATTTCTTACGTATTATTGATTGTGATACTCGATAAAAATGTCCCAATTATCTGGATTCGTGGCCCAGATAAGCAGTGAACGTTTACTCTACTACCAGCATACATTTGTTTTCGTTATTGAAGAATTTATTGTCCCTATTGAGCAGTTAATCTCTATTCCGTGTGTTATCCTTATTAACCGGTGTCTTCATTTCGCGGAATCGACTGTACCATTGTTTATAAAACAGATGAGAGTCACAGATCAGTCCAGTGATGTAATCCTAAAAATTTTTATGGGTACACGCCTGAATCATTGTAAAATAAAACGTGGGGGACTAAGCCCCCCACACCCCCCTAATTAGTACTTGTTCATGTTATCTACTAGTGATTATAACATATTTGGTAAACAATACTACCATTTTCATTTATAAATAGCATATTAAACCATTGACCAACATAAAATTATGGTAGACAAAATACTCAGGGTAGATAGCATATTGAACAAGTACTAGGGACTAGGGACAAAAGGTTTATATAGAATTGTAATGGATACTTGGAACAATAACTGATAACTGGACAAAACAACAATATCGTGAACGTTACCAAATGGTTTTAAAATAGATTTGTGTACATAAGACTCTGTACAACACGATTTAAGATAGTACTACTGTAGCCGTGGTACAAGTAAACCACGGACTTTTATGATCTTTTCTTAGTCTGTGAAATAAACAAATTATTACGCTTATCTTTTTTACTTATTAAATATCAAAATTTAATAAATATACATATTATTTGCTGGGTAACGTTAATTCATCTTATTCATGCTCCGTGTACCCACTACCCGCGTACTACACTACTACGATTTTCGTAAAAGGTACACGCATAGTTATAAAATTAGGAAGTGGGTACACGTCGTGTACCCCCGTGTACCCTTCACTACACCATTGGTACCACCATCTTAGCATCACTTCTATAATAATACTATTCTAGTATAATACTTCTATACTAGCGCTTTCCTACCGGTTGCATCATTAACTACTACACTTTATAGTCCGTTTAACGATTGCATCATTTTCTATACTAGCGTTCCATAGACGCTTAGATCATATTGATCATATATGAATGGTCATTGCCCATTGGTTACCAATTATTAAAATTGCATTTTATATCTTTTTATTTTATGTTTTTAATAACAATAACAATAAAAATACTATAAATTTTTTGTTGTTAGCAGAACGTCAAGTATATCATATGATTACTTTGTATAATGGAGTCTTCTTTTGTTTAAACATCGTTTCGTATAGCAAGTTTTTGGCCTTTTTGTTCAAGCATTAAACCTTACCTAGTACCCAGCTGTCAATGGTTAGTACCTAGTGGTTACCTATAACGTATAAGGAACCTACTGACAGTATTGGTCAAATTAAATCTATTATTTTTAGAAGAAGAAAATATGATATTTGTTGGTAAATAAAAATTGTATTTTTGCCTAAGGAATGAGAAACAGCAAATGTTGAATTCTGTATACACTAAAAGAAATAGGACCACACAACATCCTCGTAATAATAATTTAGTTTCTATCAGAAGCATTTCCACCGATTTCCAAATCGTCGTTTACCTTTCCGATTGGTTTTTGAATCTCATGGGACCACGTTTTACCAACCAAAAACACTTGCTGGTTGTAGTTTCTTTACATTTCATAAAATAAAAAAACATTCACGTTTTTATCTTGGGAATTACTAGATTTAAAGCTATAACACACTTTAGATTATTCATTGTACATTGATTTGATAAGATTCTGTAAACATTAAATTAGTAATTTATTCCACAAAATGGGTTTTTTGTTTATTTTTATCATTGAAATATGAAGAAAAATTTCACAAATAGAGGTAGTAGGCATTACTACTATTGTATTACGTATTTAAAATAAATTACCGGTCAATTTTAAAGTTTAACCAGTTTATAAATGAAAATAAAATAAGAGTGAATTTATGAACACTATTTTTCCTAATTGAATATATAAATTTATCACAATTTACCTTGTATATAGTTTTAGAATATTTCAGAAGTTATTATATAAATTTCTACTCGTGCTTCATTGTTAAATTGTCTGAAAATTTCACAGTCGCATGCAACTAATATTATCGGCATGTATGATATGAATGCATAGTACATACTACATACTGATTAGCGATTACTGATTACTAACTAATAATTGAGACTACTGGAAACTGGAGCATTAACTAATAAACTAAAGGTTATATTAAATACATATTACTTTTCGTAATCACAATTCTTGAAATTCAAAAATAAAAAAATTCAAGTCAACATCATTAAATTAACCTTGCTAAATGCTTTCCAATTCTACTATCTTCATTAAGAAAGCTAAAATCCCAATCTGTCCTCAGTCTATTAAAATAAAATATGTACCTAGGACTTATACTTTCGACAAACGTCTTAATAGTCAATGACTAGATGAGAATCCCATTTAAGCCAATCGTTAAACAATAACTACTTACAGTTTATTGTTGATACCTATCTACTCCATTAAAAACTCCCCATAAAAACAAAACGTTAAATATATATTGCAGTTCTAAAATCTAAAAATTGTATTACTTTATAGAGCTATGAGTCACTGTGAAACCCTTAAATACTAAAACCGTATAGGTATTCAACAGTCGACAATGCACAGAGCTTCTCTACCTATACGCCGTATTGTCATTTGTCATAGACGGCTTAACCGCTTAACCGCTTAACCAATAGGTATAAGTATAAGCCATAAGCCCATAATGTTTGAAACTAGTTGAAATTTGGAACTTAGTAGTTATTAGTTATTACTTAGTAGTAATAATAATGACTATATAGTCTTAACTCATATGTTTAATGCTTATGAATTATGAATTATGATGAATCCGAAATCAGACATCAGACCAAAGCGATAGGCAAAGCCTCATTGTAGAGAAATCACGTTTATCAAAATTGAAAATTATGAGATAATTTTACGGCCTATGGCTCCACTGTAAGGGCGAATCAAACACCAGACCTACCTACCCAATCATTAACACAGCAAACTACAGCAGGCAACTCGCAGCTATAAACCTATACCCGATTACCAGTATTATCTAGTGTGTTTTCTGTTTACTGGTAAGTGGTATGTTTATACTTTTCAATTGCCGATCGGCCCGGCCTAACTAATTATTTAATATTTATTTTATTGCAGCCGGCAGCTGATGCAGTGGTGCTTACTGTTAAATGTTTACCAAGATACCAAATATCACGATTTTTTTTTAAGTATTGGGGTTCGTATAAAATTAGTAATTACTATTTAGTATTTAGTTTAATTTGGTATTTTGGTCATAATGAACGTTATCATGTTGCCGTCATTTGCCGAATGCCAATGCCGTAGTGATGCGATGTCTTAGCTGATTCGATCTTACTTCTTATTAATTCGGCATTGTTGTCATTTTATGTGTATGTGTAACACATGACGCATGTAAGTTATATAACGTCGAAGTGTCACATTTGCTTCGAACACGTTAGTTTTGTGTAAATTTACTAAATATATATTTTTCGATCATCAAAGCATAATGTTGTAATTTATTAAACCTTTACAGCATATTGTATCTTCAATCGCCAAATGTCTATTTTTCGTCGGGTTTGGCCTACTGGTACGTCTGGTACATGTCGTTCACCGCTAGGACCAAATTGAATTTTGTCGAAAATCAATAAATAACAATGTCCGTTTGTCATTAACTCACCGCTCGTAGCTGACAACATTGATCGCACTATCGCAGCTGGTCGTTGCGTTTTACCGGGTTTCGCCGCTTGTTTGTTTAATTTTCGCTAGTGCCGGACTGCTCGAAGAATCCTTCGTCATGAATAACTCGCAGATGCATTTGCATAGCGAGAATTTCGACCTATGCAGGATTTGCCTGCTAGAACCAGAGACGAACAGACACATCAAATTTATTCACATTTTTACGCCGAACGATGGAGGTTTAAAACTGAATCAACAGATGATAGAATTATTAGGAATCAAAGTACATACATATATTAGAAAAATTGTTTGAAATCAAATAACTAAATTGACATTTTTATTAAAATATTTAGGTTGAGAAGGATGATATTAAACCAAAAATGATATGTGAGAATTGTCATAAATCATTAATGAGCTGGATTGAAATGAAGAAGAAAGCAGCCGAATCTCAAATTGTTATCAATTATATTGCTACAAAAAAAGTAAGTGCTGTAGATATTTTTTAATACATATATTTTTTATTTTAAATATAAGTATCCAATTAATAATTTTTGTATTAATTTTTTAATGCTTCAACATAATTGGTATGTTATTTAAATTTACGTTAGTATATGCCTATGTTAGTAAGCATTGTCTAACTCAAATTTTAGAAACTCGTGTCTTTGATAGGTATGTATTTATTGAAATCTATAAAATAAACTGATTTAAAAGTTATTTATTATTTATTCATTTAAGATCTTAACTCGCTAGTTTATGTTGTTTCTATTTTTCAAGTCTGTAACCAAACATTTATGTTTAGTAATTAGTTTCTTAAATTTTAACATTAGACTTAAGAATGAGTTTACTTGTTACAAAACTTAAAGGTAACAGAATTTTTATTTGTTAAATTAATTTTATTTTTGAGGTCTGTTATAAGTAAATAAAAAATTTCAATTTTTAAAAGCTATACTTTTTAACTTAAATTAAAATATTCAAAAATACCAATAAACCGCTGAAAAAAATATGTTCTTATCTTTCAGGTGAATTAGTTAATTCACTCTAATAATTAAATTATAAAAAGGTTAATTAGAATTATGAACATAAATTTGCTGTTATGCACCAATTATTATATAATTATATGTCCTAAATATATTTGTTAGTATATTGAATTTGTATTTTTAAATTACTGGAATTATAACATTTTAAAATAGTTAAGTGTTGACTTCTTATACAATAAATTATTCAAACCTTAATTATTAATTAAGCTTAATATTGTTCACCTAATTTATATAATTCATTAACAATGATTTATCTAAAATTATTAAACTAACTAAAATTTAAAAAAAAAATGCTTGCTTAATAATTAAGAATCTTTTATGAACATAATATTCTTTAAAAAAATTAGTAATAATACTTATTTTGATAATATATTAAAGTAATTAATTTAATTATTTATTTTAAATTGTATTGAAGTATAGAACTCAATTAATATTATACTCTATCAAAATAAGAATGTAATTGTGCAGAGATTAGTTCTGTTGACGGCAGTTGTGCAGTGCTTGTTTACTGAATCTTTCATCTATATATGCCTGTTACGTAATGAGATTATGCTTCTACACACAAGCACCATCAGGATATAATTTCATTCTGAATAAAGTATAGCATTAAATGTTTCTTGTAAATTTGAGGATTAATTATTCTTGGTTTTTTCTTTTTTCAAACTTAATATAATTTAACTCAATTAAAATATTGATATAGAATTATAAAAATCAAATATTTTATTAGATAATTCTATAAATTATAAACAAAAATAATTAAATATAAAATATCCGTGAGGCAGAACTTAATTTAAAATGGGATGGCATAGTAGTTCAGAATTATATCAAACATCTACCCACTCCTAAATTAAACATGTACTCATCTGACATGTTAATTAATTGAGTTTCCATATATTTTTAATAATCTTTAAATACTAGTTAGTGAAAACAGAACTTACAAGAATCAGTAATTTTTTCTAATCTTTGTAACCCTAAAAGTAATAACTAATAAGTAATAACAATTATAAAAACAATTTATTTCAAAAAAATTATTATTTATTTTACGAGGGACATCCAGAGAAGTAAAGTTATAAAGACCATGTAGGGCTAAGAGAATTTTGCTTTTCAAAATTTTCACCACTGGTGGGTAGAAAGATTCCTAACATCAAAACAAATCATCATACCCTTCAGTCTATTACGAAATGTCATCTCAGCAACCAAACAGTTCATCCTTTAATTGCTCTACTTACTGCAGATGTGAGATATGCTCTGTTATTCAGTTCTTTACATTGCGTAACAAATCCGTGACCAGTATTCATCACCATTTTATAGAAACCTATAGATCTGAATTGATGACATGTGAGTGTGTCATTATACTAACCAAAAAATTCAAAGTAAAATTTTTAGAGAGGAAGATCATGGCGTCTATCTTTTGGGACTAGAACGGGATATTATTGGTCAAAATTTAAAAAAAAAAGGAAAGGAATGCTGACTCATTGTATATCACTCCTTTATGACAACACCAGACCTCATACTACCCGTCTTGCTTATAACCCGTAGCGCCGAGAGAGCGCAAGTCGGTGACGACCAAAACTCATCGTAGTTCGCGCATCTCCCACCAACATGACTCTCACCGTTGGATAATCGGCTCACATCGCCAACCGTCGTCATTAATTAAATTAAATTAAATTAAACCAGTCAACTTAATGGGAGAAATTAGACCTCAAAACTGTGGAGTGACTTCATTTGGATGCGCCGCCGACTTGCGCTCTCTCGGTGCTATGGGTATAGAACCTGCTTATTTCATTTGGGTGAGATATTGTGACTCATCCATCCTACTCCTCAGATCTGGCACTATCAGATTATCATCTCTTCAATAAATTGAAAGAGTTTTTGGGTAGAAAATGATTTTTAAATTACAAGGAGGTTCAGAATGTTGTCTAAGTGTTTTCAGGAGGTGGAGTGGAAGTATACAAAAATTGGTCCCTAGACTTCAAAAATGTATTGATCTCTACAGCATTTATGTTTTGACACTTATCTTGTAAATTTCATGTAAATATATTAATTTTTCAATGTTTAACACATGTTATAACCTTACTTTCTGAATCTTCTTCGTATATTAGTAATGTGTAAAGTAAATATTAGTATTGGTTCTCAATTATTTTTATTTACATGTTTCAAAAAAATTTTATGTGTTTATAGACTTACAATGATCTATATTTTCTTAATTTTTTTTTATTTTTGTGTGTGATGTCACCTTTAAGAGCAGTAATAATGCCTTAAAACTTATTTTTAAATCTAGGATAATTTCTGGTACTTAATGAACTTAAAATTAAAAATATCCAATTAGTTCAAAATAATCAGAAAAAACAAAAATCATATTAAGTAAACGTTGAAAACTTTTAGATAAAATCAATTTGGTTTTATGCTTTAATTTTAAAATTAATTACCATAGAATTGAATTTTTCATCAAATATATTTTATTTTGTATTTTCTAGACTTGATAAAATTTGTTATTAAAATTTTTTGAAAATATTAAGCATATAAAGTTTCTCATACATTATTTACTGCCATCAAAATATATCAAAAATAACAGGTCAAAACTTTATCCTTTAATATATAAGCATTGAAAAATCAAATTTTTCTGAAATAAAGTAAATACATGGACTATTGTGTAATTAAATATAAGCATAAAGCTAACATTTGTTTGTTTTGAACATTAAAAATTTAAATTTAGATAACATGATGACATAGATATTCAAACGTTTAATGAATAATTATATATATATATAATATATATTGTAATAAGATATACATTTATTCTCGAACAATTTTTCATTAAAAAAAAAATATAATCAATAGAAACTTAAAACAAGTATTTTAATGTTTATTTTATATATACAAAACAATTTTCAACATTTCAAGACTTAATCCATATAATTTATATCACAGACCTATTCATAATTTATGCCATGACTAGTAAAAGCATTAAACATTTTTAGTATTTTTATTGGTATAACTGTCAAAATATTTGAGAATTAAAAAATGAGTTTTTTTTTTTAATATTCTTACAGCAAATTAAAAATACTTAATGAAAAATTTGATATATTTAAATAATATTTGTACAATTTTATTTTGTAGATATTTGGAAGTCAATTGTTGACAAAATTGGATATTTAAATGTAAAATAATGATTTTAGTTACCTATTGTATATTTTATTATTATTAAAAAAAAAAATATTCCTGGGGACTTATTTTTCTACTATTACATGTTTTATAATAAAAGCAATATTTAAAAAAAATTTAACTTTAAGACTAGAAAAATAAATTATTAATAATAATAAAATATTCTTAAAAATATAAGCTATCGAAACTAATCTACTCAAAATCATATTTGTATGTAATAATTTATCATTGAATTCAAATTTAATAGATCCATTATAGTAATGTACTTCATGATTAGGTACATTCATATCTATTATACAGTAGAGAATTTTTATTTTTATGTGTGATTTTATTTTAATTTAAAATATTTATAAATTATTATTAAAATAAGTTACACCGAATTAAAATTGTGTCAATTAGTTTTTCAATGATATATATTTTATTTAAACTTTAAACTCTCATTTAAAAAATATATTAAGGAAAACATTGAAAAAACTTGCAACTTAAAAAAAAAGTTCTATTACACCGAATATAGTTATGATGTTTATTTAGGATTTATATACTAGGAATAATATTGAATATGGATCTAATAATTGTTAACAAAAATCAAAATAAACTGTATTATGCTTTAGAATTTTAAACTAATATTAGCTTACCCTCTATTATATTGTGTATTTTTTATACTTTTCTATTAAAATACTAAAAATAATAATTATAGGTCATAAATTTAAGTAATAAATTATTTTTCTTTCGCAGTTTGGTCAATTAAGTAAATTATTATTTAGTTGTTACAATATGCATATTAAACATAAAATACACTAGTGATTAAGTACATAGGAAGTAAGTTAATTTGTATTATTAACAAAATTACTAGTAGCTTCCATCAATATTCATTGGAAATTGTGCAATTTTTGTAGTAGTCTACAAGATAGTATTGTTTCTAAATGGACTGATTAAATTGTTTGGTTAAATCTAGAGGACTGAAAGTTTATGATAATTATGCGCTCCAAAATAACTAGATTTTGTTCATAATTAGATCTCTGATATTTTGACTTTTAAAACTGGTATATAATTCACTCCTATAGGGTTATGTTTATTAGAACATTATTTATCTTTATCCAATACATATATAATTATTATTGTATATTTCATAGTCCTGTTATTGAATTTTAATTAATCAACTTATAAAAATATTTCATATTATTAGTTAGAATTTTTTATTAAATATTTATTATTTTACTTTCAAAATTAATACTATTGATATTAAAAATAATGTTATTATTAGTTTTTGTTAATTGATAAGCTTTTTTGGATTTTGCAATAAGTATTTATTCTAATAAATTAGTTTATAACATACAATATTAATATTAGAAACACCAGCTACCCACAATAACTGAGTACATTAAAAAATGATCAATTAACTTCTTCGACCACATCAATTCAGTTCACAGTGCGAAATTTTATAAACCAATAGACCTACTATATACCGACTCAAGCAATGTCGCTTACACGACCTGTTATTATAATTATAACTATATATATTTATTTATTTATTTAATTTAATTTAATTTTCTCCTGTCTGTAAATAATTTAAAACCTAGCCAATAGTATCTTTATTACTAATTTATTTATTATTTTACTAATTGTTATCAATATTCCAAATGCTAAAAAAAAAAAAAAATATATTAGAAACATACCCTTAATTAAGTCTAATATTTTAAATTTTATGTTTCTGTTTTTAGTTTTGTGTTACTATCCCGGGAACATCAAATGCAACTTATTCATCGCCAGATTCAAGGAATAATGAAGAATCTACTAAGGAATCATTTTCATTCACACATTCTCGATCAATATCAAAACAATCAAATAATAATAGAACAAATTTAAATGGTTGTAGTAGTTTAAATATTAACAACAGTAATAATAAACAAGGTAATTCAAGTCGATCATTTAATACAAATCATTCAAAATCAACATTTTCTGATAGTGAATCAGATGATGATACTTCTTGTTTAGAAGTCAAAACCCCAGTTGAAATAATTGAACTATCATCAGACAGTGAAGAATCTGTTAAAAATAATTTTAAAAATGAACACATAAATGAAGTTGAAAATGAAAAATTACACTATTGTTCCATCTGTCAAAAAAAGAATATTTTGAATCATGATTGTTCACAATACAATAAATCTTTCTTTACTTGCTTAGTGCCTAATTGTAACATTCTATCAAGATCAAAAAAAGATTTTACACCACATTATCGACGACATATTGGTTTGTCTTCTACAGCAGTCATGTGTCGTCGTTGTTATCAAGAAATAAAAAAATCTGATCGTGATACCAATGGTCATTATCATATACGCTGTCGTACTGTAAATTTATTTAAATGTTATGCATGTAATGTGATATTTAACAGTATGGAAGAATTTGCCTATCACAAATTAAAAACACATAATGGCCGATTAATGAACTCATATGGTAATTATTTATGTTTTTATTGTGAAATATCATCTCCAGATCTAACAAACATTATTGAACATACTAAGCATTGTCTTGAAAATCAGTCAAAAAATGTAACTGAGTATGGTATAAAACTAAAAGATTCTACAGAAAATGTAACTGAATTATTACCTGTTAAGAAAAGTACTATGAAGAATAATATACTAGAACGTAAAAAAGGAAAAGAGAAAAAGATTCCACGTGCATCAACATATGTACTATTTACTTGTTTAAAACCGTCTTGTAATCTTATCTTCCAAAACTTTAATGTTTTTAAATTTCATCATCGCGAGCATTTTGAATTTGGAAGTAAATTGATGTGTTGGCAATGTTGTGTACCATTTTCTGATTTAAATGGTCTTAGAGCTCACCAAGTAAAAGGCTGTCGTACTCCTGGAATGTTCAAATGTTATGAATGTTCTGAACAATTTGATGATCTTCAAAGTTTAAGTATTCATAAATATACCTTACATAATGGTGATTTAATAGCAAATAAGAAAAATAAGACTATTGCATGTGCATACTGTCATATGGAAATTCATATTAATAATTTTAAATCTCATTTGATTGCATGTCAATACAATCAAGTTAATAAGAATGTAAAAATTAAACCTAAATCTACCTACACTAAAAAATTCAAAGGTCCTTTTAAATGTACAATTTGTAATAAAGTGTGTCTTACAGCAGCAGCATTAAAAAGTCATATAAAGGTTCACAATCCATCTCCTACAAAAAAAACTGTGAAAAAAAGAATGAGTAATACTTCTTTAAGAACTGAAAATTTTGTTGAAGTGTCCAACTCTAGTTGTAAACAAGAAACTGATCTAGAAGTAAATCAAAGTAATACTTCTCAACTTAATACAATTGTATCTATTGATAATGACATGACCAATACTGGTGAAAATAATGAGATGGATGTTGAGATGAATACATTAACTGATAATTCAAGTAATGAAGCATTGGAATCTGTTAATTATGGTGTGTTTCCAATTGTTAATAAATTTGTTAAATGTAATAATTGCCCTAGAAAATTTAAATCAAATTCAGGATTAGCAAGACATTGGCAATTTTGTTGTAATTCTATACCAAGTTCTTTAAAAAGTAAACCTCACAATTATTATTGTACCAAATGTAAAAAATATTATACACGCCTAACTTTCTTTCAACATTGGAAAATACATCATGGAAAAAGACTCCAATGTCATAAGTTTAGACGATATTCTTGTAAAAAATGTCCCTTTAAATTTATGTACAAAATAGCATTATCAATGCATAATGAACATGTGCATGGCGAACAAGACAACACAGTAGCTATTACATCTAATATACCTCCTTCTAGCTCTGTAGTAATGTTACCAGTTATATCTGAAACCACATCATTGGCTAATAATATTCCTGAAACAACTACAGAAAATAATGAAGAAAACAATGTACCAATTAAACAAGAAGCAAATACAATATCAAATCAATGGGAAGTGTCTAATAATGAAATCAAAGAAAATATAATTGAACATGATATAAATGAAAAAAATAATGAAGTCAATGACTTGAAAAATAATGAAAAACAGGATATGAAATATAACATTGATAATAAAGACGATGAAACTAATGTTTGCACTGCACAAGATATTAATCAAGTTGCAGACAAATTGAATGATAATGAAACAATAGAAAATCTCTCTAATGATGAAGATATAGTAGCAGTTAATAATATATGTTCAACAGTTATTTCAGAATGTGACCACAATTATGCTGATAAAACAATCACTGAAATAGATAATTTTGAAACAAGTTTATCCTCTATAAAAGAAGAGAATCAAATTATTTTAAATAATGAATTAGTAGCAATAAATGAGACCCAAAATATTAGTCCAGTAAATGAACCCAAAATCGACAACTCCATACAAGAATTCCCTACTTCAAGTGAATAAAAGCAATGGAAAATAAAAAATTATTGACTTCAAAGCATGTAATCTTTTTTACTGGTGTTAACTAACACTAAAATTGATTATATCAAACTTGAGTAAATTTAAAGAAAAAATATCTTATTATAATTATGAAATAAAAAATAAAAATTCTATTCACTGAAAATATTATTTTCATTTTATTTACTTTTATTGAATAAACCAATATTTTTAGTAATAATAAAGTTTGTTAAAATTAATTTTGTGTCATAAAATTATTGAAATTTTTTAAAATATTATATTAAACAACTGAAAAAACTGTTTACTTAATTAATAATTTAATTTTATTACTTTTTAATTTAGTGAATAAGTAAAGTAGATTATTAAAGTAGACTACGTATTGATTTTTATTTAAATTTTTTATCTTAAAATGTCTTACTCTATAAATATTCTTTTTTTTATATGTATTCTTTATATAGTACCCCCATAGTATCTAAGTGAGATATGATGTATTGAATTTTCTATAAAACTTAATTGTACTATTACTGCAATTAATATTATTTTAAATATATGTTACTCAACTATTATTTTAAATTCAGTGTACAAGATTAATTTTTAAATTAAATAAAAGCTAAGTTTTATAATGGTATTTATTTAGTCTTTCTATAAATTTGTGTTAGTATGATATACGTATACAAATATGTAATGAACTAAATCGAAAGCTTTAAACAAACTTGTATTAGTCATTTCATTATTGTATACAACATTATAAATTTAATATGTAATACTAATAAAAATATCTTTAAATTATATATAGCTAAAAATCTTTTATTAAATATAGAATTTTAGTTACTGCTTTGAATTATTATATTTTTTTTAGCTAAAAATACACTTATTTTTGTTATAGTATTCATATTACAATTTTGAACAAAATTACATTTATTATATTAATATGAATCTTTATCTAACATCACAAGATAAAATGCAGATTTTGTTTGTTTTCATTTTTTATATTACTATTAAAAATTAATAGTTAGATGTGAATATAAAAATATTTCATGAGTTTATATTGTAGTACACTTCTTGGCAGACATATTTGAATCATAAATACATCAAATTGACTTCAATATAATATAAAAATTTTAAATCAAAATTTCTGTCAATCATAATTTTATGTTTTACTTGTAAACAGTGCTTAAATTGAAGTACCGCTAATTTGGCTAATTTATTTAGGAACTTTAATCATTATCAATGCACTTAAAAGTACACTTGTGTTTTTAATTTCAAAAATTTTATTTAAGATCAAAGCAGTTGCGACAGTAGTGTTCTGAAAATTTTCAGACCTGAGGCAATAATACCTAAAATCGATTAAAAATTCAAATATCTAAATAAATGAGTAATTTATAGTTACACTGAATTGTCTATAACAAGAAAACGGTTAACAAAATTCAGTTCTATCTATTAATTATTTACATGGTAAAAAAATTGTAATTAATTATAAAGTATTTTAAATGTATAAAATATACATTTTTTAAATACTTGTTTTTATACTCAATTACTTTTATCACCTACTGAAATTCAAATAAATATTTTTAATACTTTGTAAAGTAAGTAACTTTAACTTAAATACCTTGAAAAGTATCTTTTACTAGTCTAGATCAAACAATTATTAAAGTCACTACTTACTGGACTATACGATTAACAGTGACATCATTTGAGTATTTAAGTGTTAAAATTTAAATATTTAGTCTTGCCAATTGTTTTTTCTGATAGGTTGCTTAATCCAAATGTAATACGCATGTATTTTATGTATGAGTGGGGTTGAATTTATTAAGGTTGATTATATATGTTTAATACTTTATTAAATTCAAAAGTTGGAAGTTGAAAGTAGCTTTTATCATGCATACCAATAATTAACCAATACACATTATCTCAATACATATTAAATTATACGCATTATATTTTTAATAATATATTTTAATTTTTAAATATCAGCTGTCATCGTGTTTGTAAATCTTATGGCAGGCTAATAAGGCACAGCAAAAAATAGGTATTAACTATTAAGCCTACACTCTGTCATCACGAAAGCTCAAATAACGCTCTTCGGCCCTGCAATTAGGTTTTATTGAAATGTATTACAATTCACAAATCGTTACAATTAAAATTTCAAATTACCGCTAAATACTTGGAACAAGGTACATTGTGTTATGTTCCATAGAAATTTGTTACGTTTTCCATCGTCCTTGGAACGCATCATACCGCGCGTCTGTTCATGTACCCGCCATTCTAACCATGGATGGAGGTGCGTGTACAAGCCGGGTGACACCAACAACAATTGTGTAGTGTGTACCATTCTCTCCTCTCAGTACCCATTTGTGATCTCCATTTTTACTGCAATTGCTTAACGTTTACAGACTTACAGTGTACCTCTCCAATTTTGTATGTGATTTACAGGTTTTGACGCCGTTTTTTTGAGAGTGTTAAGCCGGCCTTTTAGTAATTGGTTTCCAGTTAATTCCTTGCTAAGTTTTGCTGGTGTTTCTTCGTTTATTTTTTCTTTTGCTCACCATATTTACTTTTGTTGTTCTGTCTTGCGTTTCGTTTCCGGGTGATTAGAGTTCAACGTTCAACAGTAAAGTTGTATAACGTAGTGTTTGCGACAGATACTCAGAATCGACGCCGTCGGTTCCTACGTCCATATTTCGACCAGTCAATAGCAACGATGGCTTCCAATGCTTCGATCCGAAGTGTCATAGTCAGCCCAACCGAAATGTGCCGCGTTTGCCTAAGCGAAATGCGCCAAGTGTTCATCGACGTGCTGGGGCCCAACGAGCCCTTACTTGCTCAGTTTGTCAATGAATACTATAAGGTGGAGGTGAGTAGTTGTTTACGGTGATCATATTTATTTTTTAATTGTTTCCTGTAATCCTATTGTGTTATTCCTTTTGTTTTAAAGTTTATAACATTTATGATACAAACCATTGGCTGCAAGAGAAAACTACTAATTTTTGTACAGCCTTGGTTATCATGTATAAGTGTATTTGATATTATTCCTCTATGGATGACATTTTGAGACTTTTGTGATGTTTTTTTTTTTTGCACAAGATCACTCCTTATTTATATTTTATCTTAAGTTTATGTTATTACGACATTTATTGTTTGGTTGATGTGCATTGCACTCTGAGTACCTATCTACTACAGAACTAGCTGGTAATAGTAGTAACGAAGTCAGGCAAGTTCATTAACTTTTTAACTAGTTTAAGTTAGGTTATCTTAAAAAAAATTATTTAGCTTTATTTTTAATTCTTTTAATGATACTCAAACATTTTTCTCATTAAAAGGAAAATGATTAGTTAATACTATTATTAATATTTTTAATTCTAATTAAAAGATTGGTTTTGTCTAAACCAGTGTTTCTCAACTTGAAGTATGTGATATGATCTCAAGGGGTACCTTTTTTTTTTTTTATTAAGAAAGAAAATTTACAATCTGTACACAATAATTACAATGAGCAAATTTGATATTAACATAAAACAAAATTACATGAATAACATGATGAGGAAGATACCCAATGGTAACAACTCTTTTACTAATTTAATAGGTCTCTACACCATTTGCGTTTTAGTCGTCTGCTAGCGGGTTTTTTGAGAGGGTGAGGGTGAGGGTGAGGGTGGACATGTGAGATATTAAAGTGTTGCTATGCGTGCTTAGATTTTGGTGAAAACGTTTGTACATTGTTGTAACTAGTTCAGTGGTAGTTATTTTTAAGTCATTATGTAAGGTGGAGTTTAAAACAAACCAGGGAGCTTTGGTAACTAATCTTAGCACAATTGATTGAAAAGCCTGAATTGGCCTTATGTTCAAGGGCTTGGCCAGACCCCAGATTGCCATTCCATAAGACCAGACTGGTCTTATGATTGACCTATATATAATAAATTTATTTTGGAGTTAAGAAGATGAAGTCTATTGTTCGCAGATTTTCTTTTTTCTTTTAGGTGGGGGCCCCAGGTTAGTTTTTTATCAAGTGTTATACTTAAGTACTTAATTTTGGTTCGGACAGGGATGGAGACGTTGTTCAGAATTAATGGAGGGCACTCGCGGGGAGATTGTTTTAAAGTGAAAGTAACTTGCACAGATTTATCTGTATTTATTTTAATTTTCCAGTTTTTGGCCCATTCGTCTATTTTATTAGCATGGTCTTAAAGTGCAGCTGAAGCTAGGTTAGGATTTGAACTGGAGGAAAGAATAGCTGTGTCATCAGCGTATGTTGCAAGAAGGGTGTTACAAGATTGAGGGATATCGGCTGTAAATACATTGTATAGATCAGGGGATAAATCACTGCCCTGCTGGACTCCATTATACATTGAGTGAGTAGATGAGAAATCATTACCCTGTCGTACGACAAACGAACAATTTTTCAGATAAGATTTGATGGTACTTTTCTGTTTTTCCTACTACTGCAACTCTCAATTCTGTTATCTCGATTACCTCGCCGATGCCGCGACTACCGGACTACAGTTTGCTCGATTATCTGTTGCCGCTGTTGCCAACAGTTGTATTATTTTAAAATAATCTGTTGTTGTATTTATTAATTTTAAAATAACTATGAATTTGTGGAATTTACCAAACTGTAACTGTGATAATTTATTTATATTTATTTAGTATCGTAATTTGACGTTTTGTGATAATTTTGATGATTTTATGTTTTATACTATAACTCTCCACTACTGTGACAATTTATGTGATTACTGATAATAAACGTTATACTAATTTACATTAAAATATAAATGGCAATTTATGACGTGTATTATGTATTAAAATACAAAGTATCTGGATAGTACTATAGTAGTCGAGATAACAAAATTGAGAGTCGTAGTAGTAGGGATAACAGAAAAGTACCGATTTGATAATAAGATAAGTAGGTAGCTGTCATGAAGAGTTTTAATTTGTATAGTAAGCCTTCATGCCAAACTCTATCAAACGCTTGGGCAATATCTAAAAACAATTTGGAGCAGTATTCTTTGTTCTCTAGAGCAGTTGAGACTTCGTCAGTAAGACGATGAACTTGATGAATTGTTGAGTGCCTATTTTGAAAACCAAACTGATTATTTGGTATGATTTGGTTATTTTGAAGGATGGGACGTAATCTTTTCAGAAGGGCCTTTTCGAAAAGTTTACCAAGAACTGGAAGTAAACTTATGGGGTGGTAAGATGAAGATAAGTGTTAGGTTTATTTGGTTTAGGTACAAATATAATGACAGCAAATTTCCAAATGTTTAGGAAGTTAGACAATCTTAGCATAGAATTGTATATGTGAATGAGCAATGTTAAAGTTTTGAGAGATAGGTTTTTTAAAATTTTGTTTGTTATGAGATCATTTCCAGGTGCCTTGCCGGAAGGTAATTTTTTAATTAGGTATATACTGAATTTTGCCAGAAGAGATAGGTTTTGCAGGTAACAAAATAGGTTGCGGAGTTGATAGAAATTGTTGAATTTCGATAATTGAATTGTTTTCGGGAACAATGCACGAATGAGGCTTAAATGTTTCAGCTAATTGAGAAGCAAAAATATTTGCTTTGTCTTTATCAGTAATAGCAAGAGTAATAACTAGTTGACCGTTCACATGTTAGAGAGGTGGGATTTTTTCTGTGTGTTTGGTGAGCCTTTTAGTTGCTTTTCAAAGAGAGCTGTTGTTTGGTTGCAAAGATTTCATGTATAATTGAAACTGTTCAGATTTGTGTATATGTAGTTTGTATTTCAAAAGATTTGTTAAAAAATTTTAATTTTTCTTATGACTAGGCAACCTTGTACTTTGTCATTTGGCATGAACTTGACGTTTGTTAATTATTAGCTGTTTTATGTCAGCAGGTATGCTTTTGGAAGAATTTAAGATGTGTGGGTTAGTAGGTGATGTAGCTGTAATGGCTGATAGTTGGATTGTTCGAATGATACCTTCGGCGGCATTGTCTATGTCGGAATGAGTCTTAAGTGCTACTTTTAGATTAATATTTTGGCCCCGATTAAATTTGAATTTGTCCCAGTCAATTGGTCCATTAGTTGAGGAAGGTCTAGAGGTTAATAGTACGTCACCAGTTATTGATAAAAGTATTGGAGAATGGTCATTTGATAGATCACAGATGTTTTTAATGGAGGTATTTATGTGATTTGGAATATTGGAAATAAAGAAATCGAGTGTTTCGAGCAACCTATTAGCATGTGTTGGTCAGTATGTAGGGTTAGGTGGGGAAATGAATGATAGATGATTTTTGATTAAAGATCTATGGAGAGCAGAACCTTTTTGGTTAGAAGTTCTGCTTCCCCAAAGAGAGTGTTTGGAGTTGAAGTCACCACCAGCTATGAATGAATGAATGATCTAACAGTTGAAAAAACCTATTTAAATCCTCGGAAGTCAATTTTGTAACGGGGTGGGCAGTAGATAGAGGCAATTTTAATTGGTACATTTTTTATTTGTATAGAAATAATTGTTGCTTGTATATGAGGTTCTTGAAAGCCAAGTAGTTCATGGTGTTTTATATCAGAAGAAATAAGTATAGCGAAGCCTGCATGAGCAGAACCATCAGGATGGTCGGTTTTGTATAATGAGTAGCCAGGTATGTTAAAGTTTGTGTTTTGGGTGAAATGAGTTACTATAATGAGGGCTACAAAGGGGTACCTATGTTAAAATAAAATTGACAAATAGCAGAAAATGTTGGAATTTGTTAATTTAAAACGATTCGTTCAAAAATATTCATAGTATATTATTGAAAATGAAATCTATGTCATTAATTAAAATTTAACCGTCAACTAATCTAATTGATATGAGTATAGAATATAACATAGAATTGTTTGTTACTTTTTATTTAAATATTTTAAAATTAGTTATGTGAAAAAGTTTAAAAATTATAATGAAGGGTACAATCTAACAAAATATTAAACTTAGGGGTACGAAACAAAAAAAATGTTGAGAACTGCTGATTTAGACAATTCAGGTGACCATAACAGTTATAATTAGGGCTCGGAACTTAATGCACTTAAAAAGTACTGAATATGCATACACTTATGTTTTATTTTTACACACATTTTTATTTTCAAAAATATTTTATAAAATATATACATGAAAAAAGTAAAGTAATAAAAATAATTCTTATTTTTAATTTTAAATCATAATTTAAACAAAAAAAAAAAATATAATAATATTAAAATGCCTTTAAAAATGTTCCTTGAATAAAATTAATGTATTTATAGAATTTTTTTCAAGTTTTATTTATATACCTTAAATACATAAATAAAAATTATAAAAATCTTTAATAAATTTTAAAAAGTATTTTAATTAAAATGTATTAGATATAATTTTGTTCCCTTTATACCTTCAAAAGTGTTTCATTGGACTACTAAACTTTTTTTGATATCTTTGAAATTGAAAGATTGCTGATTATCCACGAGCTAAGTTTTGTACTATGAAAAACTACATTTAAAGTCAGTTGACGTAATTGGCGCATATTTGAAGTAAGTAATATTGTGTCACCGTCAAATCATTAGGAAGACCTTCCATTAAAGTTTCTTATCCACTTTATATTTTAGAAATACTAAGTATTGTTTTAAATCTGCTATTTTTCTCCAATACATTATTGAATTTTTGAAACACCACAATACTGATTTCAGCCTCAGAGTCGTTTAGTTTATTTTTAACACATTTAACTATAGACAATGCTTCGGATAGTGAAATATTTTGTGTTTCAAGTTTCATAATATATTCTGGTATAAATCCAAAATTTGAATGTATGTATGCTAAATTCCATTTTGGGTTTTTGAATTAGTTGTTGAACTTCTCTAACAGATAGGGCATCTTCAGCATTTAGACTTAGTAATACTCTATGTATATCTTTGTAATATTTGTAGGAATAAGAAACAGCTATTATCCATATATCTCATCTGGTTAATATTAGCTCTGGTGGAAGTTATATAGTTAGTGCTTCACTTTTAAATACTATAACATGTGCAGGAGCCTTTAAAAACACCTGTTTAACCCTAGAAATAAGTTTATCAACTTTTTTAAATTTTTCCTGTATGTTTTCGGCTACTCTATGGATACCGTATGCAAGACATGACGTTAAGTGTATTGTTTTAGAGTACAGAGATTGAAGTGTTAGCCCAGCTTTTACCATGTATAGTGCAGCATCGGTCACAAACAATAGAACGTCATCGTGACAAATTCTGTTTGATCAGAGAACGAAGATTTAATGATCAAAAAGTTTTATTATTGTTAAATAATTTGCATTTTTCAGAACTTTGGTTGTTAGCAAATAAGTTTTTCCTATTATAAAGTTAGCTACTTATCTTCCCTCAAAGTCGATTGTTTCATCGATTGACACCCATATTTTATTTTATTTTAACTTTTTCTCTTATATTTTTTATAGTTTCTTCGTATTTGTCACTGACATAGTTTTTGCATAAAACCGAGTCACTAGGAATTTCTCTTGATGTATACTTTTCTAAAAATGATTTTAATTGAGGATTATTTGTTTTGTAAACTGGTATGTTTGCTGACAATAATGCTTTACACAAATCGTATGAGAATAAACTTTTTTATGGAGTATTAGTTACTAGTTGTTGAATTTCAGAATTTGTGTTTTTTTTTTTTTTTCTAATAGCTGCTCATTTGTATTTTTCAGTGTTTATGTATTAGTCACTACAAGTTTTCAATCACTATTAACCTTCACTTCGCATAACTTACAAAATAAAATACTACTGTCGGTTTTAAATGATTTGTCGCAGATTGTTTAGTTTTCGGCATAATAAAATAAATATAATATATTAATACATGTAATTGAAATAAGGACATGTAGAACTACAGATAAATAACACTGATGTGTAAGTTGTAATTGACAATAATATTTTGGTGGTAGATATATTTATGCTATCAACCCATAACAATAATCATTGAATTATTTTAGTATTTATAGAAAATCAACGTATTTTGATAGCAGCTATTTCTATTTTTATATTTATTTTTAGATAAA
The DNA here is from genome assembly GCF_002803265.2 of Melanaphis sacchari. Lineage (NCBI taxonomy): Eukaryota > Metazoa > Arthropoda > Insecta > Hemiptera > Aphididae > Melanaphis > Melanaphis sacchari. Next base: position 559,662 of record NW_020271114.1, on the reverse strand, counting down.
GCTAGCTGTAGTTATAAATTTATAATTTATAAATATGTATATATTATATTAATCAAAAACATTGTTGTAATGCTAAATGGAAATTTGAAAAATAAGATACCAGAATATTCTAATAAATTCTCTCAATATCAATGTATTTATTTTTTTATTTAAAAATGTTAATACTTAATAGTCATAAATTATTAAATATGCTCTAAAAAATTGTAAAATTGAAAAATCACCAAATACAGTAGAACCTCTAACCTGTCACCTTCAGGACTGGGGGTGTGGTCGGAACGCGAAAAAAGTTGAAATATCAGAATATATAGAATACAAGATTATATCAAAAATTTATTATATTTTACATTACTTAGAAAAAAAGTCAGTTATAGATTTTTGTTTAGCAAATGACATTCTAGACTTACTGCAATATTCCAAAATACGCACACTGATAGAAACGATACGAGAGAGGTCGGAGTACTTAAGCGGACACTTGATTAGGGAAATATTAAACTAACAATTAATTTTATATAATATCTTCTATAAAGTAGAAAATCCAAATTGTATTTTTAAACTACATAGTATTCATATCAATAGTATTATGGTCTGATTAACCAGAGCGGTGGACTATCTGCGGGCAGATGAGAGGAGTTTTACTGTATGCAAAAAAATGCACTATAAATTGTTGATATGTTTTTTTGCAGTGTCTTAGAATGAAATTCTAGCTCACTTAGTAATAACTCTAATGGTTAAAAAAAAAAAAACATGCAAATGCAACAACTTCCGAGCCCTAGTAAAAATGCTTTTATTACTACGCTTGTATAATTATGAATTTACAATTATAATATTATTTGATTTTAATAAAAAAAAATTACCAAAAGTCAATGCAATAAATATATATTTCTTGTACAAAATATTACAAATAGTTTTTATATACAATTTTAATTTTAACATTATACCGAGATTATGCCTAACTAAATTAAGTTATAATTACTTATATAAAGAAATAACCAAGTTATTTTCTAACATTTAATTTTTAACCGTTTAAAGCTTTTAACTTAACTTTCAACTTATTAATTAATTACTGCCCAGCTTTGAGTGTTAGTATTGGGTTGTTGAGTCCTTAAGAAAAATTATTTATTTAAATTTATTGTTTCCTTGCAGTATTGTCTAAGTAGCATGGCATCTAGAGCTTTGCTTGATATTTGATGTTAAAGAAACTATCTTTACTCAATATATAGTTGCATTCTACTAAAATTGTGTGTCCATACATTTAGTGTTAAAAAGATTTATGGTTTATAGGACATCGGTTAGTACAAAATATTGGTTAGCACTACTGAAATCTTATAACCCACAACATACTTAATATTATGCAATTATTATATGTAAAGGAAACATTGTTATGATTGCGATGTTGTTATAGTAGTGTTGAATGAATTGTGTATTCTTTGTATAGATAATAGAAATTTAATTTTTCTAATAAAATAAAACATTAAAACTAATATCTTAAAAAATTAAAAGTAATAAACATTAATAGCAATATTGGTGGATCTTAAATAGAGTTATGTTATAATTAATATTATTTCCATCTACCAAAAAGAAATCAAAGTTTATATTTTTTTGAATCATACCATTTATAAATTAGTAGTATAAACAGCATGAGTGCGATACAAATAATAAAATAATATCTTTATTTGTTGAAGAAATCATCCAATGACAGTTCTTAGGCTGATGTTTATTTTATTTATATTTATTTACAGCATATCTTAGAAGTCTTGTATCACTCTTATTATCTTAAAGGCAAATTAATATATATTAATAAACATTTATTTCTAATTTAGTTTTTAAATTTTTAAGATAGTCGTTATTTTAATTACTTATACTAGGATTTAGTAAGGTAATATTGAATTATTTATTGATTTTCTAATTTTATTAAACAAATTGTACATATTATGTTATATGAATTTAACTTAATATGTGATTTCAACGAACAACAGATTAAAGAGCGCATCAAATGTTAATCCATCACTAAGGCTAGGTTCACATGAAGAGCGTTAACATTAGACGCGCGTTAACAATTATTAATGCAACTGTATTAAAACGCGCGTTTACAGCTTTCTGGCGCGTTACAACGCGTTAATTCGCGTTGTCATTCATTCTGTGTAAATTTTCTAAACGCGCATTTGGCTAACACGCGTTTAACGCCTCTCATGTGAACTAGCCCTAACATTCCTAAAAATGTAGTTGTCTATAAAATGTTCTCTATGTTATTGATACATAGAGGGTAAAGTAAGCATCTGTTCATAGAATGTTACAAAAAGACAAATTAAAGCAAAATAAATCCCAATTAGTACAATAGTTAACTGCAGGTGATGAAGAAAGGTATTTACAATTATGTGATTGAGCACTACCTAGAGAAACAAGTAATTTGTTTTTAAAAACCATCCCTTGTTCCATTTGAAATTAATTAAAGATTCATGTCTTGCTAACATATCTATTATTCTTTAAAAAATCAAAAAATTAATTTGTTTTAATTACGTTAATTTTAATTTGATTTTAACATTAAAAACTAAATTTAAACATTTTAATTTGTCATAAACTTATTGTGTTTGAATATTAACTTCTTTAATATGTTATTATGTGGATGATAGGATAGATTTTTTTTTTTGTGGAATTGAGGATTTCATGTGTACTAATGTATTTTTGTCATTTCTTCTACCATGAGTATGTGCAAATCAGTATGTAAGGAATCATTTGAGACATAGTGAGAACGTTGGCGATGAGATGAAGTAGTTTTGATTGGACAATTAGAATCTTTTTAGTATTTGATGTTTTGACTGAACTCCATAGATGAATCCCATGTTAGTTTGAAGAGTATGTAATACAATATATGGATATTTTAAATTTTACGTTGGATTCACCTGTCATTGCCTTAGAAAATTTATAAAATCACATACATTCAATGGATAACTGATTTACAAAATGGTGCTTTAAAGTTAATTCAAACAAATTTATACATAAAACATTTACTTTCAGGTTTGTCCACCTTATAATATTACCTTATACAGAATCCCAATCACCTCTGTAGTCAAGTAATTCGGTCTCATGTTAGATCAAAGGCTATCCTAGGCCTCTCAGATTAAATTAAAAGCCGACTTTAAATAACTAACTAAGATTTCTAAAAACTCTGTTACTTATTAATAAACACTCTTCTCTTAATGTTAAACTGCTTATGTATAAATCTCTGGTTAAACCTATCTTGCTCTATGGAATTCAGCTATTGGAAAACGCAAAAAAGTCAAATTTAAACAAAATACAAATGTTTCAAAATATTTCAATAAGGAAGCTATCAAATGCCCCTCCTTACGTATCAAACCACACACTCCGAGCAGATCTAAATCTTTAAATGAAGAAGCCAAGCCCACTTTAAAGGGTTTAGCCAGAATAACAACTCTTACAAATTCTCTAATCAAAAACCTAGCATCTATCACAATACCCAAAACTCCCCCAAGGCATCTTAAGTGTAAGTGGTGTCGAGATCTCTCATGTAACTATCATATGCTAAACTTCTCAACTAAAGTCTCACTATTAGAAGATGGCTTCTTTCTTCAAAATATAATCATGTTATTTTTTACTCTTAGTCTTTATGTTTATTGTGTCGATTAATATAGATTGTATATTACTTGTTATAAATATATAATAATGTGAACATATGAGATATATTAATGTGAGCTTAGATTTTGGTAGAAACATTAGTACATTATTTTTTTTTGTTAGTTCAGTGGTAATGTTTATGTTTAGGTCATTGTATAAGGAATGATTTGAAACGTACCATAGAGTGTGGGTTAGTAGCCTCTGCATAATTGATTGAAACGCTTAGATTGATCTGATGTTTGAAGGTTTAGCAAGACCTCAGATAGCGATTCCATAAAATCAGACAGGTCTTATGATTGATTTATATATAAGTAGTTTGTTTTGAAGTGGTATTTTGGAGTTGAGAAGATAGAGTCTATTGTTTGCTAATTTTCTTTTTTCTTTTAAGTGAGAAATCTTTTATGTTAGTCTTTTGTCCAGTATTATGCCTAAGTATTTTATTTCTGTTTTGCCAGGGATGAGGATGTTGTTCGTGAAAATGACTTGTACAGATATTTCAGTATTTATTTTTGTTTTTCATTTTTTTGTTTATTTGTCGATTTTATTTGCTTGATCCTAAAATGCTTTTGAAATTTGGTTGGGACTTGAATTGGAAGCAAAAATAGCAGTATGATTGGCGTATGTGGAAAAAAAGGTGTAAATGGATTGGGAGATATCAGCTGTAAAATCATTGTATAGATCAGTAAAGCTAAGTCACTACCTTGTAGAATTCTAGCATAAATTGGGTGGGTAGATGATAGATTGTTACCCTATTGTATGACAAAGAATTTATCTTCTTGATAAAATTTTAAAATAAGATATTAGCAGGCATGAAGAGTTTTAGTTTATATAGTAAGTCTCCATGCCAGACTCTGTCAAGATTTAAGCAATATCTAAAAAAAGTCTAGAACAATATTCTTGTTTTCAAAGAGCAGTTGAAATTTCGTCAGTTAGTTGACAAACTTGGTGTACCTAGTATAGAGTGCCTATTGTGAAATACAAATTGATTATTTATTAGTTATTATAGAGTTTTAAAATTCTTGCATAACACTTTTAACCCTTCATATGTTAGTGACACAAATAAAAACCATTGTTATTTATATGGTAAATATATATAATTATTTTATTGATTCGGATACTCGTTCAGATATTATTTAGACTGACATGTATAGAAGCTATTTGTTAAATCATCAAATACCGTATTATCAAACTTTTTTAAAATAAATGTTATGTGTTAAATAAAAATTTATAAGTATAACAAAAATAACATGGTTTTTATATACTACTATCTATGACATAAACGTGTTAAACTCAGTTCAAGTAGAATTATCAAAAATGGTTTTGCTTATATGTGTCTCTTCAATGGTGACTTATAATATAGTTGTCACAATTGTTATATTTGTTGAATTCGAAGTTTAAATCTATGCCTTAAAAGGTTAAATGAAACTGTTTGATTAAAAATAGTACAAACAATATGAAACATATACTAATAATAAGTTGAAAATAGACATCATATACTTATAATCTTATAAATGTATCCTATATTAGGTATTTTTGTTGGTGATTTATTAATTGCTAATTGGCTCTCCAAATATTTTTTGATAATCACTTGATATTTAAGTACTAAATAGTGAATAATATCTTCAAATTGTAAATTATAACCATTAAGAGTATCCTCTTGCGGTATCTTTATCATACAAACTTAAAGCATAGCAAATTGTTCAAACTGAATTTAACTCAGTTATGTTTTATATTAAAGTTAATTTACCTATTATCAAATTTAAAAATAAGAAAATAAACTAGTAAATTTTATAGACTTGTTTTTATATTTTTATTTTAAAGTGAATTTTAAGCATTTTAAAGTGTATAAAAAATTAAAAACTCATTTTAAAATAAAAATATAAATAAAGCCTACAAGGTAATATTTTTACTTCTAAATTATACCTAATGAGTGATGAATTCACTATTGTATTAAACATCTAAGGGTTAAACAGATTATTCAGAATGAAAAATTTGCTGTGTTATGCTCCTCTTAATCAACAGTTTCTTAAAGATTTTTTTTTTAAAGGATCTATCAGGATGATAGTCTGTTTGGTGTGTTTAATAAAACTAACTTGGATAATTTAATTAGAAATGTTATTTCAAATATTAGGTTTCATTTTGTTCGTTCTAATATTATTTATTATTTGTATAAATTTGGTTCATTATATTATAGCCTGGGAAGTTTAGATATTATTTTTATTATTTAAGTATGCATTCTTGTTTATTGGTATTTGTAATTTTATTTTAGTTAGATGAACTTTTTTTCATCAATATTTAATTTTGATGAATTTTTAGTTTAAGTAATATTTTTATATATTATTATCAAGTACCTATTGAATTCATATAATTTTTGGTACTATACAAATTTAGTAGTCATTTATACATTTACTACAATTTTCTATAATAATAATGTGTTTGATTATTTAATAAATAATATTTTATATTACTTATTTTGAAAAAAAATAATTACATAATTACGTCTTTTATTTTTGACTAATTTGTCAATACAAATAACTCATTGTCAAAACACTCCAGGTATTAAATACTAAAGATAAGATTATATAAAAAAAAAAAAAAAAATCATACAATCAATGACTACCTAATTTAATTTTAATTTTAATTAGTAAATGCAGTTGGTTGTCTCATGTAAAAGTAACCTTAGACAGCAACTTATATTTTCTGGTCCCAGTCTGACTATACTTTGATTAAGAGGACGTCGTACCCGCATATGTTATCTCCGTCTTACAAATGCGTAACATAGCAAATATTACGTTCAGAAGATCACGGTTAACTCCTTTAATTTAAAAATTAGAGTGAATTGACCTCTTTTGAAGTTTAAAAGTGAGATTATTATCTAGGGCATCTCATAGGCTTTTTATTATATTTTAATTTTAAAACAAGTTATGAGTATTTTAAAATTGTAAATTGCTTGCACGTCTTAAAACACACATAACTCGCTTTAAAATTAAAATATAATAAAAAGCCTATGAGATGCCCTAGATAATAATCTCACTTTTAAATTTCAAAAGAGGTCAATTCATTCTAATTTTCAAGCTGAAGGAGCTAAACGTGATCTTCTGAGAGTACTATTTGCCATGTTACGCATTTGTAAGACGGAGACAACATAATGCGGGTATGACGTCCTCTTAAATCAAATTTTGCTCTCAGTTTTAATTTTTTGACAATGTTGAAATATTATGTAATACTTTTGAGAGACTGGCACTCTAATTACATTAACCATACCAATTACCTTGATTGCTTACAAAATTAGTAATAAGCCCCTATAATATTAGTCAAAATATAGATATCTCATAATATAATTGTATTGAGATACTAGATACTCGATACAATTGTTTTTAAGATACGTTTCTAAGAAGATATTGCCCAACCCTAATTATTTCTGTATTCTCTCTATTGTTGATCCAATATTATCAAAAGTAATTAAATAGTCCTCTACAAGATAACTAGTTTGTTGTTTTAAAAAATAATTAAATATTTACTAAATGTATTTTAAACAGTAAATTTCTGAGTATTACAATAAAGTAAGACTGCATCTAGTTCCCGTAGAATATAGATATCTAATATAGGCATAGAGCCATAGATGTATGGTAAAAACTTAAAATCCCATTCAATATTAGACTAGAGCCTCAAGGAAATCACCTGTAACTACTCAATTATTCGCAAAATAAATATTAATTATGATAGTAAAAATCAGAATTGTTGATAATTTTAAATTAATTAAATTATGGTATTTATAAATTTAAATTTATTGCGCCTTTTACACGCATTATAGTATTGTACTAAAACAGTCACAGTTGGTAGATAGATAGGTGAGTGAAAATAATCGTAAAAAATAAATTTTTCAAAGTATTGCATTTTATATATTGCAATACTTGATACTTTATATAATGGTATTAAGATACTAGATACTGTCCAACCCTGGTTACATACTACTAAAACATAAATCTACATATTCTGCAAGATAGACCAAAAATTCAGTTTTTTTAGAATTGGCGACAAATCTAAAAAGAATAAATAGAAATCTAAGCCAAAACTATTTTTTAAATAAATATAATTAATGAAAGAGTTTTATCATTTCAAATTATTTAAGACTTGTGCTAAATTATAAGATTTTCATTCAATTTTTTATTAAAAACATTGAGTAATAAGAAATCACTTTGAATTCATAAGTTTTTCAAAATTGTTTATACTATAACAAACCCATAATCAATAAAATACAATTTTTTATACATTTAATATTGGATGATAGGTATCATCTGAATTATAAATAGTACTTGTGCAATATGCTACCTACTATAAAATGCTACTTACCAAAAAATTTTATAAGTAAACTTAACCATATTTTTGATATTCTTTCAACATAATTCTATAAATAATAACATTTTTTTAATTTAGAACAATTACCAAATTTTGGCAGCAAGTTTCCCTCTTAAAGATAATTAATACATGTTTCCTCATTAGAAATCAAATGCCCACACAAATCGCACATGGATTTATTAATTTTATTATTTTAAAAAACTGCAACGAAAAAACACTTAAACAAACACAACACAGACTAAAATAATATATTATCTAAAAATAAGTTATCGTGGGTCTGGGTGGATAATTATTAGTTATCATAATGGCTATTTAGTTATAATTATGTACTATATTAAAAATTATTTTGGTAGAAACAGTACTACACGAGTACCTTATTTTATAGATATTGTCTAATTCATTGTTATAAGTAAGCCAAGAAGTAAATGTGTTGACAAACAAAAACAAATTTTTCAATTTTTTTAATTCTACTTAATGATCATATATTTAACTTGTATCTAGTAAAATAAGAAGTAAAAATATTAAAATTATCATTCAATTGAATAATGATTATACTAAAATACAAGTAAAAATACTATCTGACAAAAATATTAATTTTTAATGAAATTATTTTTAGATCAAAGGCGACGATATACAAACAGGCAAATCTACCAAGTTATGTCAACGTTGTATGGAAAATCTTGATGTTTGGCGAGGACACATCGATCAAGCTAAAGCGTGTCAAACGGTGGTGAATTATTTATCTGATAAAGTACGTTGATTTTAATTAAAGGTTAAGTATTGTAATCGATAGATATATTGGTTTATATAAAGCTTTTAATTACCTATGTGTTCCTAAGGTTATTTTTCCAACAAAACTCTTTAAGTGATGAATGTATACTACTTATGCGATTGAGTTTATTTTTATTTTAGTAGGCAGTGGTGTAAGTGTATACTGTGTAACTTGAAATTTAATGGCCTTTTGAGGTTTATGGAGATGAAAACCGTTATTTTTAAACACAAAAAATTAAAACACCAAATAGTGACGCTAAAAGCTAATTAAAAAAAAAAAAAATAATATAATTATTTTACTTTTTAAAAATGAACATTTTAAAGATATTTATTTTAATTAAAAATTAGTATTTTCTCAGTAATTTTTTTAATTTAAAATACCTATAAAAAAATTTTGACATTCCTTTGGAGTTTCAGTTTGAATACATCACTGTTGGTATCTTGGTTACATAAAAATAATACTTTGGTCATACCTACGGCAGACTGATTATCCACTTCATATTTTTATAATTCAGAATTTCAGCGCTACATACAATTACATACCAGTAGAGCAGTGGCTAAGTTTTAGTTTGTTTGTGAATCTTAAAGTGACCAGAGTAGATCTTGTAATTTAAAAGGTCACTGTAATAAATCTGTTAATTTGAATTTATTGCATTAAATGAAAAATTATTCTTAACGTTAGGTAGGTACATTCCGATAGACTATATTTTTGAGAACATTTTATGTATTTGTTGATATATTACAAGGAATTTATTTTTCTATAACATCAGATCTTATTAATAGTTAAATAGTAAATTTTATGAATTTTTAACTATTCTCTTAAAATTGCATAATATGCTTAGTAATGATATTTAAAATTCAGATTTTACTTTAAGATACTTTTTAGTTTTTAAATTTTTTTTTCCGTGACATTTTGGGGGAGGGCATCGCTCCTATACCCCACTTGTATTTGTCCCTGAGTAACATCTGTTTAACCCCATCAAGTTAACTATATTATATATTATGTACACCTTACGCACAAGTTGGTCGCATAGGTTACATATATTGAGTAGAATATAGTAAAGATCAACATGAAATTATTATATATCACATAATGTTGAATATTGTCACTGTTCATTTAAAATGTTTAAATCAAAAATGTTTTCCATTTTTGAACTAAGTAAAATATTGTATATAGTATCCTTCATCAAAACAGCTGTTTTTTGGGTTTGATGTTATGAATTAACAGAGTCAATATAATATAGGTATAATTTGAATACTCCCACAAATATAATAAAACCAGATAAACAATTTGCTTTAATTTTGAATGGTTAAATGGCTGTCATAATCAAAGATTTCTGATAATATTTATCACCAAAATAAATTGGACTTTAGTTATTGCTTTTTTGTTCTTATTAAATACAGAATTGTAAACATTGACCTTTTTATAAGAAGCCTGCCTCTTTTTATACTTTAAAACATATTATAGAAATCTGAAGTTTGTCTAGTTACCTATGTCATATATTTGATCTGTCATTGAATCCATAAAAAAGATTCTTGACAGTGGTGGTCAACCAATGCTTGTCTGTCACCTATATCAAGTCTTCCATCCATATGCCTTTTATTTAATAAAGCTATACCCTTGTGCACAATTTGGTCATTGAGATTTTTTTTTAATATGTATGGATTATAGATAGCTGATTTTCTATAATTAATTTTCAATATCTTTGCCCATATTTACAATTTTATCATTGATAACAACTAAACGGCTTTAAACTAGTATATAGGTCTATAATAAAATCCAATTTATTTATTTATTTTTGGTTATCGTCATATCACATTTCAATGAACAGTTTGTAAACGCAGACTTTTTTTTATTAGAATTCTGCTGTTTTACCAATTTTAACATTAAAAACAAATTTAATATACATATTTGTAGTTTATGTCTATGTATATTTATTGTTATGATTTTATTTGCCATAGAAATGTATATTATTTACTTCTTCATTCTAGACTATAAATAGAGAAGAGCCATCCTCATTAGTTCCAATAAGAGTGAATGAAAATGCATTAACATCCAGTGACAACATGATTCAATTTCCATCAGAATCTATTCAACAATCTAGATCAGCATCTATTCAACAAATTCTATCAAGAGGTATAGAGCCTATTCAACATGGATCAGATTTTCCATCCACTTCAAATTCAACAGAAATTATTCCATTCCCATCAACATCAACAGAAATTATTTCATTCCCATCAACATCAACAGAAATTATTCCATTCCCATCAACATCAACAGAAATTATTTCATTCCCATCAACATCAACAGAAATAACTCCAATCGCATCAACATCAACAGAAATAACTCCAATCGCATCAACATCAACAGAAATTATTTCATTCCCATCAACATCAACAGAAATTATTCCATTCCCATCAACATCAACAGAAATTATTCCATTCCCTTCAACATCAACAGAAATTTTCTCATCAACACCAATTTCAACTAGAATGGAACCAATCTGGTACTCTGGGATAAATGAAATAACAAATAATTCATTTCCATCACAACAAGTAGTTCTACCTAAACCTCTTAAGATAGAAACTGCTTGTGTATTTTGCTTTTACCAGTATAATGAAGTATCGACAAATGTGCATAGAAATATTCAGTTTTGTACTAAACATTCCAAACCCCATACCTGTCTAGTTAAAAATTGCAATACAGTTTTTCCCAGTAAAGAAATTTTTTTTACACATTACCGTCATCATTTAAATCTTGACATTAATACTTATTTGTGTCGCATTTGCTTGGGTATCATAGATTGTCCTAGAAGAACAATGACAAAAAATCATACTCACCAAAATGTAACAGATTTATTCAAGTGCTGTTCTACTAACTTTACAACAATGATTAAATTTGTTCTTCATAAACTTGTATATCATGATACAGTTGTGATCATGAGTAACACCCGATCACATAACTTAAAAAAAATGAATCAGAATGTTTTGTTTCCAACAAAATGCAAAATTGAACCGTTTGATGTAAAAGATGATGTTACTTTAACCAGCAAAGAAGAACAAGATAAGGTAAATAAAGTTGATAATGGAAGTTATCAGTGTTCAGATTGTACTTCTCAATTTTTTAAAACAGTGAAAGAATATGTTGAACATAGTAAGAGAAAACATAAAAATACATTGATGTTGAAAGAATCAGAAATACGATTATGCCCTCTGTGTGATAACAATTATTTCTTCAGTAAATTTGTTGAGCATATTGAAAACTGCACAAATACTATGAAAATTGGCGATAAGAATTTAAATTGTTATGGGTGTATTCATTGCAAATGTATTTTTACAAAGCTAACAGCAAGTCAATTTCGTAATCATGTTTTGTTCTGCAAAACATTTAGTATAGTTACTATTGATAACAAAGCTTATAAGAAATGTGTTAATTGTACTTTTCAAACTTGTGATGATAATTTGGCTTTAACACATGCATCCTCTAATTGTCTATATTTTCAATTGAAAATGAGATATGCATTGGGACCTGATGAAAAAAAGAAAGTCTTACAACGAATGGAATTTGATGAAGAAATTTCAAAACAACAAGTGGATAAGGATTGTACAGACAATGAAGCTACTTCTGATACTTCAAAAGTAAAGTGTGATACAAGTAGACAATATTTACTTAAATCATATAACTATTTTTGTAATAATTGCCATAATCTTTTCTTTGATAAACATACTTTTTTACATCATATGACTGTGCTAGGATTTAATTGCCGATCTAATACATTGGTCTACTGTCAAAGATGTCTAACTGACTTCAAAAGTGAAACAGATTTTATTAAGCATTTGCCTAATATGCCTAAAGCAGCACCTTTGATTTCAATAAAATCAGAAGAGATTGATTCGAATTCTAATAATACCGAAGATATTATTATAGAGAGTGTTATTGAGCATAGTAATCAAAATGGTAATGATGGTAACTATAGTTATGATGGTTACAATAGAAATGATGTCAAAGTGTTTGAAATGAATGGCAATAGATATTTTCAAGGACAAGGAGTTTCAGGTACTGATGTAAGAAGTAGTGTGCAATTTTCAGAACCAGGAGGTTCTAATGATTATACCGATCAAGAAATGGAATTTAACACCAACGACAATTACATGCAATGTGTAGTCGAAGAGAAACCAGATTTGAATCAAATAATGATGAATAATAGTATGCAATAACATGTGAAAATCACATAAATTCGATCATTTTAAAACTAAATTTAGTTTTTTACACCAAATTTTTTACTTAAATATTAGTACCTAATATTGTTATTAATATTGATTACATAATTTCTGTAATTCTTTTAAACAAGTAATCCTAATAGCTATTAACCTAAAAATTACCTATTCTATATTATTATTTTTTTCTTTTGAGGAGAAATATAGATTATATTAAATTTGTAGACCCACTATCATGACTGTAATTGTACAATTATTATGTAAGTAATGATAAAACTTATTCATTACTTAAAAATTACACTAGAACACTTTTTATATATTTTATTTATATACTTAGTTTTGTTTGTTGTTTTTAATGTTAAAACCTTAACATTAATTTAAAATATATTTTATGCTTCAAATAGCATACAATAATATTGATAAAAAGTTACTATATTTTAGTACATTATCTTAGACTGATTTGTTTTTTATTCATTCTTAATTTAAAGGATAACCTAAATATTTATTTATTGTCGTATATTATAAAATGTACTGCATTTAAATGTAATATTTGTTTATTATTATTATTATTTTTTTTTATTTTGCATACTTGATTAAGTGATAACTCAAAAGAATATGTATGCAGAATAGTTTATTTAATTTTGACTATAATTTTTTTATATACATATTATATGTACATATTTTACTTATTATTTATTTATGTTAAGACAAGTATGACTATTTTTAATTTAATTTAAACGTTTAAACTGATTTGACTTTATTTTTTAAGATGGTTCACTCTACTTTGTATATACCAAGCTTTTACATATGTAATATATAATATTTTTTCTTGATTTACTAGAAGTATCCCTTTATACTTTTTTTTTTGTTTTTTTTTTTCATATATTGATGTTTTCATATAAAAAAATACCATAAGATCTATTTTTTATAATAATTATTTGTCAGTAATCAGTGTAACTTAATATTAAATAATCATACTTATTTAATTATACTCTATTTAGTTAAAGATTGATTCATTTGGCCAGCCAAAGTTTGTCGAGTCTTACTATTTTACTGCTCCCACTATGATTTATGATTCTGTATTTGTGGTGACGGCACCGTCACTAAGATCAACAATAGCTGTCAAATAATTGTCAAATCAATGATTGAATGCATAGTGTTAGCTAAAGGGTCAGACAGTGATCCACGCTGCAGTCTCTGTTTATGAAAGCAGTTCAATCTCATTCTGAATAAAGAATAATGTATGTTAATTGTAATACTTTAATTTACCTGAAATGTCACGTGGATTAATTACATTTGTTTTCTCTAGTTTTAATTATATTACACACCATTTAAATTAAACTTTGTTCTTAAAAACTATTGTATGATATATATTTTAAGCTCTTTTTGTGTATAAAAAAAAACTATTCAATAATATAATTTATTATTTATTATTTTTTTTTTTATAACAAAACATTATCATTAAAATAAAGTTTTTCTTTTTGAAGTTCATAATATTATTTTAGAAAAATTTTCAAACAACTAAAATTACATTATTATATAATATATTATTATTTATTATTATGCCATATTTTAGATTTAATAATGTAAAAACAAAATTATAAAATACATGCTTATTGTGTAATATATATATATTTCTTTCATAATATATCAAAAAGCAAAAAATGAAAAATGGTCCTAAATCTTAAAACTGTTAAAACATACATTGTTGTTTGATTACAGTTAATTTTTCTTTACGCTATTTAGGTAACTTGTAACACCGAGAAATTGGTCAAGCCAATGTTTTACAAATAACTTAAACATAATTACTCCAAAATTATATACATTAGTAATAAATATTATGTTTGTATATAATATAATGTATAAGTCTAATAAAGATTTTAAATATTCAAAAACAATTTTTGTTTTGATATGGTTAAATACAGAAAAAATAGAGTGAAAATGTCTACTAATATAGAGGTTCAGCGTATATATTATATCATTACATAAGTATATGTAACTTAAGTAACATAAGTATATGTTGATAAAAAAAATTTTTTTCTGTCAAAAAAATATAAGCACTCTTACAGTATTAGTCGTATAAAGGTACCTAATTTTTTTCATTATTCTCACGTAATACAATCAAAATAATATCTCAAATTTATTACTTTGAACTTAATAAAAAGAAATAATAAATATCGATATTAAAATGACCGTTCTATTGTTTTTGACATGTCGCGTGTGCAGTGATTTTTATATATACCTATGAATATATACTGTTGGACAATAATTAATAAAGATCGTTTAATAGTTTGGGTAAGTTACATGGCCATTCTTCTCAAACGCGCCTTAATTACATTCACATGATTTTAATTACTGCCAACGATGTTAAACCCAATACCTATATTATAATTTTGATTTCGCTATAACGAAAGTTGAATTTTTATTGTGACAGATTGTCTTCGATTGATGACTTTTGAAAAGAGCTTGCAATAATAAAAATATTTGTGGGTGCGCGTTATTTGTTTATCGACATTGATGAAAAATACCTAAATTCAAAACAACGGTCGACCGCTGACGAAACACATAAATAATATATAATAAGTGTGTCATGGTTATTGAAAATAACAGAGGTACCTACCTAAGTGAGTTTTTTACGTTGAAAGCGTTCTCTGAATTGAGTAAAAAATATAAAAAATTGAACGACCAAACGAGTGCCTAAAGTTAGGTTTGTAGGAAAAAAGAGCTCGTCATGTTTATATTCTATGTTATGGTGAGTGCACGCGTGCGTTTAGTAGTGCTACGATGTGGCATCAAATATATCATCAATAATGTTGTGCATCGAGTTTGAGTCTGAGCGTATCACACACATAACGCAGATATTTATGAAATAGAAAAACGCGTACGATTATTATTGTGATAGGTTAAAAATATTGGTGCAAAATCTAGTTGGTTTTACACTAGAGTGGAAAATAAGAAGAAAAACGTTTAATATTATTGATCGATTGCTATCGATTATACATCATATAATATTTATTTTTAGTAGGTTTTTATGGGAACGAACAGTGTTTAAAATAAGAAAAATTGCACGACGTTTAATATCTATCGAGGAGTACCTATAGGTACCTTAATATTTTATCTTTTTGATATAGGTTAATTTTAATCTAAAACAAAAATTAAACACGTGATGGACCTTTTATTTCATCTACTTTTCGATTGTTATTAATTAAATATTATATTTTAACAGCAGTGCGTGTGCTCCACAACGTGTAAAGGCCACATATTAGGTACGTTGTTTTTTTTTTTTTAAGAAGGGGTATATATGTAATAATATATTCTAAAAATTGCACGTAGAAAATGTTAAACGGATGAAAATGTTGGGTCGATGGGAAATTATTTTCGATTGATATTTTAATTGTGTATCGTGCGGTTATTATTTCAATATAGTCATACTAATATAGTTAATATCACGATGATAAAATGGCAACGGTTGGTTTGAGTGTTTGTAAGTTTTATTGCATAATATTTATGTAGGTAGCTAATTTTTATATAGGCATCACACTATTCACACTATGAGATATTTCAAGCAATACAGGTGTACAATGAATTAAAATACATAGTTAATTATATTTTATTTTAGATTGTCTGTTATATTATGTAATATATTATTATTGTTATCGTGTTTCATCGTATAATAACATAACAAGTAAATTGGTAAAGAAAAAATTGTCCAAACTAAATATATGTATATAATATTTAATAGGTATATATTATTATATCAAATAAATTGAAAACGATTTTAATGGAAAATTGTCAGTCGCATTTTACGAGTGTTTAAATTTTTTTTTGGGGGGTAGGAGAGGTTAAAGTATCTTATACATTACGAAAGTCGGTCAACTAAAATTACAGTCATGTTTCTAGGTCATAAAAAACAGTCTTTTTTTTTAAAAAAAACATCTATTTTTAATTAAATTTATTGATTTCGAGGATGGGATTGAGAGGCAATAACATATATAATACGTAAATACAACAATACTATTTATAGGTAAGACGGTACCTATGTTTATCAGCGTAAAACATTTAACAACTGTTGTGGAGGAGGTACCTATTTCACGTTGGAAGACAATGGGACCAAAGCACTCTTAAATATAAGTTTTATTTTATATAACATATTAGGTATAAGACTATAGGTTCAAATGGTTCAATACTAAAGACTGCTGATTCGTTTAATTGGCGACATAACCGACGAGGGATCATCGTGTACACAAATATGTTTCGGAGAAAATAATAATAATACATAATTTACTATATTCAGGTACCTAATGTATAATAATAATTAATATTATATTATAATTATAACACGTTAGACAAACATTTCGGTCGAGTAGCAAAACGTTCAATATTTAGGTACTCGTGTAGGTATATATATAGGTAATCTCATATGACATATATATATATAATATACTATATTCATTAAAAAAAAATAAAGTGCAAAGTAAAAAATACAATTTTCGTTTCATATTATATATATAAATATATGCAAGTAGGTATACGTATATTATATACATATATATATATATATATATATATGCATTACATTTTTAGTATATGAAAAAAATGCCCTACGGCTTAAATTGTAATCACAAAAAAATATATATGTTTATAAATGTATTATTATTACTATGTATAATATATGTGTAGGTATATATTATATTATATTATATTATAATTAAATAAAAAAAAAAAGAAAAACTTACTAAAACGATAATTTTGCTACTTACAAAATAATAGTGTCTAACTCTAAAAAAAAAACCCAAGTATTTCATATAACTTTAATATGTATATAAAGAGTAAAAAAATACCAAATAAGTTAAAAAATTATAATAAAACATTTACTAAATAAAACTTTTAATTTAAAGCTTCAAAATTAAAAAAAAAATCGCATGCAATTTTTTAAATTGGATAATATTATATTTATCTATAGGTATAATGATGAAAAACAATAATAATGATTTTTTTTAAGTAAACCTCGATTTATGTTGCAAAATGCAAGTACAAGTTAATAACTGGCGAGATCCATCGATAAATTTTCCAGTATAACAATTTTTAAATTAAATTTTTCATAATATTGTCATAACAAAGTCACTACATTTCTACAAAAGGACATTTTTAAATAATATATTTAATTTTTACTTTACGTATTTCCTAGGCCGATTTTCAATATTATTACAAATATTATTTATGATTATTATTATTATATTATTATTAAACACCTATATGTATTTCACAATTATTGCAATAAGATTGTTCCTGTTCAGTTTTAAATATTACATGTTAGAGCAAGAAATTTAAAGAGAATAATCATGATTTCTAAAAATCAGGTAAAAGATAAAAATGTTAGGGAGATTCTATGTTTAGAAATATTTTAATATGAAAAACGAACTAATTTAGTTTAATATTATGATTTAATTTTTTTTTTTTTTTTTTTTGGTTTTTGTTTTTGTACCTATTTAGAACTGAATATTTGATGTTCACAGAACACATATTTGACATAATACATTAATGTAATGGATCACAAATCAATTGTTTAATCAAATATTCAAATAATATATTTCTATATAGTATACGTGTATATAATAAGTATAATATTAACTTATACGTAAAGAAATATCTTTAATTATTATCATCGGACTCTAGGTAAATTATATGTTTATATATAATGTACGTGTTATTATTATAATAAATTAAGGTCTAATCCTCTCATTGGTAAAAATATGTTATTTGTTAAAAAAAAACATCTCATTAAGTCTGTACGATAAGTCATAACTTGCTTAAAAAAAATAAATTTATATATGCGTTAATTTATAAATATTAAAAAGTTTTAGTCAAAAATAAGAAAAGGAAAATAGTGTAAAAAAAAACTAATAATAATACTTGTGGGTGATTAATCACATATTATAATAATGTATATCGATGTTATTAAAATTTTATTTATTTATTTTGTTATTATATATTTTATTTTATTTTTTCCAAAGAGAACTAACATTTTTTTTAAAGTGCCTGCATGAATGATTGAATATGTATTATAGAAGTTGAAATATTCTTCGAATATTGGCCTAATTACCTACATCGATATAATATTTGAAATGTTGTTAATAGAGATAATTATAATTTTAGAAGCCGATAGATAATAGTAGTTTATATATTATAAATAGATAATGTTTTAAATAATGATAACAGATAGATGAGACCAGCTCGCTGTAGCCACATGAATAAAATATAGAATTTGGAAAAACGGAAATAATATAATATAATAACGGTTGTACCTAACCTACCTAAAAATGAAATATAAATAACTTTCATTATTTACGTTTAATGGTAGAGAAGAGGAAGGCGCGCCAGAGGGTTTACTTATGTATGTAAATAATATGTAATATATTAAAAGAGGATATTATATAAAAAAAATAATAATAATGATAACAAGGTGGGCGGATGGAGGGGGATGGGGCGGGTCGGTCTTAAACCATGTAACTAGGTCAAGAGGGGTGTGTGGGCCACGTTGGGTGACATGGGGGGGAGACGGTTTGGTGGTGAAAGGGGGCGCTCTTGACCGTCCCTCCTCAGCTAAGCCGACTGAAATCAGTTAGCCACCAACAAATGTTGGAAAGGACTGGACCTGTACGACGACGATGTCGACGATCCCAATCCCATGGCGTTGTAGTTATCCTGCATCTTTTGCTGTTGCTGTTGTTGCTGCTGCTGGTGCATCGGAGTCGCGGCGGACTGCATTTGTTGTCCCGTTCCATAGTTGGCCGGTGACAACGGGCCCATGGGTGAGCCGCCAAAGTGCTGTGGCCCGAAATCGCCGCCGAAGTTTTGCCAACCGCTTGAGCCGCCGTTGGAAAACTGCAATTGCGGTGGTGCGTAATCCGCGGTGACCATGTTGCCGCTGTTCCGGTGATAACCGTTGGACTGTCGCGGCCTTTGGTAACCGGCACTACCACCACCTTGGTGGTTGTTGTTGTACTGCTGCTGCTGGAAAAAGTAGTTGGAAGCCGCGTCGCCGTTTTGACCACGGTGGTGTTGCTGCACCGGTGATACCGGACGTTGCTGTTGTTGCTGCAGACCACCACCGACCACAATTTGTTGTTGCTGCATGGCCGCCCGTTGCTTTATGTAGTTTGCAAACTCGGTTGGCGACATCCTGTGGAAAACGAAACAAAAGTCAGTCAAGTCGTTGGATTTCAGCGAAACGCTTTCTGTACGCTTTGAGTTATAACTCATAGTACCTACTACAGACGCATGCTACAGCGTTATACGTACCGATATCGTATAATGTTATGTAGGTACATATTTCCTTAATGAAAATTTAAAAAATTACAAGTTCTCTAAATTCAATTACTGAGCATAGCCTAACTAAAAGTTACTTGATTCATGTGAAATAAACAGCTATGCTTAACGATACGGGATTTCCCTACCCTACCTTAGATAGATAATTATTGAAAAAGACGAAAAATTCCAGAATCCACGATAATCTAATTAAAACCGGAAAAGTTTTTTATTTAAAAATCAGTGAAAAACTTTAAGCCCATAATCTAAAAACCTAACCTAACCTAACCCATAGTCTAAGACTTCGTCTGCCGTAAGAAAACTCTTTCCTGTATTATAAACATATTATGTCCCATATATAATGTATTATAGGTACGTTTAAACTTTATAACGCGATCGGGGTCCATTTAAAAATGTATGTTCAACATATTATTTAGACGTTAGGAACGAGAGAGATCCAGTACACTTACATCCCACCCACTTCCTCTAAGCAAAAATCCGCCAACGTCATTTTTTTGTACTTATATATTTTTGGTGGGTATAAGATTAAGATTATGATTTTATTAACTACCAATAATTATAGTATTTGTGTATAGGTAAACACACTATTGATTAGAGTAAGTACTTAAGTGTATATTATGTACATTAAAACAATATAATTTCGTTACATAAGTGCAATGCACAATATTATGAGTGGAATAGCGTTTGAAACGCATCTGGAATTATAAAACGTTTTAAATTTTGATTTTTTAGATTTCTACTGTTTTTATTTATCTACGTATTCAGAAAATATTTCGTTTTCATTGATAAACAATTAGTAAAAAATAAATTAGATTCAATATCTCTCTTTTCTTTTTCTTTTACCCATGGAAATTTGACAAACGGCGTATTTTTCAATTGAAAATTCGAACGCGAAAAACCGACGATGACATATATTAAATATTTGAACATGACGTCGTCAGTCGTTTATTATAGATATAGATTAGATGTAACCATGCATGTAGACTATACGCTTGTTATGTACATTTATATACACATTACGCGTTTTTGAAAAATGTTTACTGCTACCATATAATCATTGCAAATATTTAAATTATAATACAGTGGGTGTGATTATCATTATCGTTAATTCGTTGGCCAATAAAATATCGCTAGGAGGTGAAAGTGGCGCTTTGAATGGATTGCTATTATGGGTTATTAGGTGTATAAAAACTATCTATTGCTTATTTTAATTTACATAATGATAATATTAATTAGGTAAAATTGATATTGATCCAATCTACGATGAACTCCCCTTCCCCCTTAAATCCGAATAATTTTTTATCTACAAATTTTGTTTATTATTTGTTTTCATGGCGATGATTAATCGATTTATTTTTAGAATACTGTAATTAATTATCGGAGGCTGTAGTTATTTTTACTTAGTCTACGTAAAGAGTAATAATAAAAAAAGTGTAATATTTTTATAGATTATGGCCCAAACCTGATTTACGTCTTTAGAGTTTTCAGTGCTATTATCATTATAATTTATAAACAAGTGTGTATTATTGCTTTCTAGACACCAATGTCGCAGATTAATGGTTCAATAACCGACAAAACAGCTAAAATATATTCCGCAAGCTTTTGAGGACATTGTCACAATTGAGAATACGCGTTTGTTATAGGCGCCATTTCGTTTGACACTTTTTGCAGGCGCATAACCTAGTGCGTTGGTATAGAGGTATAGTACATATAAATTATATACATAATAATGTTGTATACACTCATACATAGGTATCTGAAGGTATATATATGTAATTTAATCTGCAGTATAGGCCCACTACTGCGCTGTGACGTCGTTTCACAATACGAACTAATAGAATGACCTCTATGTAAAAGAAGAGAGAGAGTGAAAGAGTGAGAGAGATAATATAAAAGGTATATATGCATGCCACGATAATTCGCGTGCCCAATCGACTGCAACAACCAATATACGCATAATTAATTACATGCAACAAGCGCGTGTATATATAGGATGTCCCAAACAAGTAAACATATATAGGTATAGGCATGCACACGGGGTATATGCAGGGTATAACTTTATTGCAGTATATGCATACTCCGACATCCAAGGAAGAGTCCATTTTTATTCGAGTGAATAAAAATGTTTTCTTCAAAAAAAGATCATTGTTTATTAATTTGACCTTTGAAGTTTTTAAAAATTGTCTCTGGAAATAAATGTTAAAGAACTTATGGAGCGAATTAAAAATTCTGTATTCAGTTATAATTTTATAAAAAATTTTATGTTTTAAAGATAATAAATAATTGTGTAATTTAATTATACCTTCGATTTTTTTTAGGGAAAAAGTCCAATAATTGTTTTTGTTGCATACATTGCCTGCAGTGAACTCTACTCATGCCTATTTATTTATTGTAATTATGTAGGTATATAGCTATATGCCTATATAGTAGGTTTATAGACATAATATAGCAATATACCTAGGTAATATAAAATCACATGAAATCTTGTCTCGAAATTCATACCTACTACCTACAGTATAAATATATATATATATAGATTATAGATACGTTTCTATGTATATACCTACCCATAATATAATAGGTGATATTCACCGTGAAGTTACCCGTTGTTTTTGGTATGCGCCCAAAAATAAATTTATACTATATAGGTATCTTATATATTATAGTCATTCGTAGTCTGATCTAACCTTCAACTTACATACGACTACTGGTGTTAACCCTACTAATACCGTTTTAATAAATACTAATTTACGCAGAGCGAGAGAATAGATATTATATTGCGTGGACATCCCAAAAAAAAAAAAAAAAAATCATAATGGATCAGTTCCTTCTACCTAACAATAAAAACTAAAACTAAAAAAGGATAAAATTTCAAATATATATAAATAACTCAAAAAGAGTAAAATATTTAAAAATTTGTAACGTTTATAAGATCATAATATAATTAATATTTAATCAAATTTTCAAGTCCCTTAATTATTTCTTCCTCTGTTATAAAATTAAACAAAATTAATTTTGCTAAAAACTATAGTATTGGTAAATATTTCTACTTTTTTTTTTTGTTATTTTAAAAATTGAAAATTTTTAGTCTTCGCATATTCATCTTATTACTTAGTATCTAAAATAAAATATGGAGATATAGTACGAAAGATTCAATTTAAAATATCTATCTAGTACATAGGTTAGTAAATAAAGGACTTTTGTAGCTGAAGCTTGCTTTATCTTTTATTTCCAATGTTTTTTTATAATTCAAACATATTAATCTATTAACCTAAAAAATATCAAAATAATATTGATGTTAAATTTATCTCTTCTAAGTATCTTTCTTATTCAACAGTGCTAACATGAATATCCTACTATTCAAAGTTGTCCATGGACAATAAAGAAAAAATCATGAATCATAAAACTTAAGTATACACATAAATCGTAAATAAAGCTAACCTGTATAACCCTCCGTACGTATATATATATATATATATATATATATATTATTATCATAGAAAGTGTATGCAGTGGGAATGTATTTATATACTTTACTATATTATATTATATAATATACAAATATTATAAAAAATTTTATAATTGAAATTTTTTCTAAAACTCGAAAAATCGTCAACGCTACTACTATTTATTATTATTCTTCCGATTGCACAGTTGTGCAGTAACCCACCCACCAGATGATCACGCCCTCGTCCTCGTGATCCATCAATTCAAATTTAACACCACGGCACGTATAACGCATCGTCATGGTCAAAACTGTAGGTACGTTTCCGCCTACTTTTCTATGAAATCAGTCATCAGAAACCTGTTAGCTCGCTTGTTGTTGGACTTGAGTTTGGTGCTGCCGAACTTGGTCTGCGCAAACGAGGCAGTAGTAAACGTCAACGGCACAGACGGCTGTCGACACGGCACGTAAGCCCCGCCAGTAGCGACCGCGACTGCGGGTCCGCCACCGTTCGGGCTTCGTGGCTGCTGCTGCTGCTGCTGCTGTGACGATTGCTGACTGTTGCCATTGCTAGCAGTGCTGCTGCTGCTGCTGCTGCTGCTGCTGCTGCTACTGCTGCTGCTGCTGCTGCTACCGCCACCGCCGCCACACGATTTGCCGAACAACAGCGGATTGTGCTGTGGCTGTTGTAGCTGTGTTTGTTGTTGCAGGTGATGAGGATGGTGTTGGTGTTGGTGATGGTGGTGGAGGTGATTATGATGCGTTGGTGACGAGTTATTGGAACCACTGCCAAGCGTCGGTGAACCGACCGAGCACTTGTCCGGCGGTGAAATGCTTAGAGAACTTAAACTGGACGCTACCGAATCGATGGGCCGGAAACACTGTGCTTCGGGGTTGAACGTTTTAACGACCTGTAAGACACGCAAACACAAATTATTATACAAAAACGATGAAGCTGTAGTAATAATAATATAAAATGTATAAAATGGGTTATCAATGTTATGGATTTACGTGGCGTTTTTAAAATGAGCTTGAATAGCTTCAACCTATAAAGGCGTGACCCAATCGATAGAAGCCTATTATATATTATGTATAGGTACAGTATGAGTTCTGAACATGAGGTGCACTTATTTTTTAATCGATTGTTAATTTTAAATTTTTGCTCGATAAGTACTTTTGATACTAAACAATTATAGGTAGGTGATGACAAAAAAAAAAAAAATAGTGAAAATTTGTTTTTTTTTAAAGGTAAACTATTTTGTAATATAATAAATAGTTCTAGGTAGGGTACTTAAACTTGTATATTATATGATAAAATTTAAAACTACAGAGTTCAACGAGAAAATAAGTGGATTACATTAAAAAAAAAATCACCCTGTATGTGAACTGTGAAGGGATTAATTGTTTTAGCTTTTGTCGTATTGTTAGCTTGCACGCATTTAGTTTAATATTATACATTATATGTGTGTGTGTGTGTGTGTGTGTGTGAAATGTACCTACACTCGAACCGTATATTTAAACTTTCGTTTATTAAAGCAACGTACCTACACTGAAATATGATATGCGTTCCGATAATTCCAATAGCTAAATCACCTTTAAACTTTTATTTTCCATTGTACAAAAATAATTTCTTTTAATATTTAACTTCCCATTACTCTATTCTTTCAACGAAAGATTTTTGTGCCTTTACAGACAGTAGTCTAATACAATAATATAGATTTTCATTTTATTGTAACACCGTGACCTATTACATTTAATCAAACCATTTCATAAAATAACACTTAATAAAAATACTGACCCTTCACCCAGATCCTATCAAGACCTCCAATCAACCGCAACATCACTTAGACCTCCTAGAAATATAGTACAAAGACTGAAGAATAAAAATTAACCAATCAAAATCTTAATACTGCACTTTTACATTAAGACGTAATAACCCCCTCCCATATACCTGAACAATATTTTACTTCTTTCTACTCAAAATGTTCGTTACCTTGTATTATACCTCGACCGTCGACTAATCTGGGCAGCTCACATCAGTAACAAACAAACCTCTCTAAATAACAAATTTCGACTACTCAGATCTCTTCTCACTTCAAAACACCTCAAATTAAACAACAAATTTCTAATCTACAAAACCCTAATTAAACCCATTTGGACATATAGGATCCAACTATAAGACTCAGCCAAATCCTTCAATCTAAACCGTATATACAAACATTTTAATCTAAATGTCTTTGCCAAATCACTAAATCCCCTAGTACTATGTAACTAACCTCACACTCCATCAAGATCTTTCGATTCCTCTGAACTAAAAAGTCACCATAACTTCGTATAAAAAATTTCATTTCCGCCTGCAAAACCTTCCAAACTCTCTTATCACCAATTTATTGAATCCTACCATCTCTGACGATCCCGGTAGACTATTAAAGCGTAACTGGTGCCGTGACCTACTAGATAACTAAAATCAACTAGATATAACGACAACAAAGTACCACCAGGGTGGCCTCTTCACTCCAGACATCTTCAACGACCATAAAATAGATTAAAAATATGCAGTGCTAACCTATAGAGAAATAAAAATATAATTGTTGTCTTGTACCAACCAAAATAAAAATAAATAAATCGGTTTCTGGATGAATTTATATAAATAGTGGTAAATGTTTACATATAATTAACTACGGTAAGCACGTAGACGAAATAACAATCGACCAAATTGTTTTGCGGTATACAGTATACTCCTAATAAATGGTTGGGAATGCGTAACCATGATATTTTCCGTTGGACGTTGGTCAATCGTTTATGAAAAAATCACGGCTGCCGTCGTTTCCTCGCCCATCCGTTCTTTATCGTACAGTTTTTGCATTATTACCTATTATTTTTTTTTTTTTTGTCCACGATTCACAATTGCGATTTATAACATAATATACCTAATGCTGTACTTGTGTAGTGGACTAGTGCGACGAAATTCCGGCCATGAATCTCAATCTATATTCTATAATCAACTGTTTTTGTGCCGTCGTACACGTTGTATAATGTATAATAAATCGGGTTTAATATGAGCAATCGAAAAACTACAGTTTTGATGATCAACTTCGGATTGACGACTCGTGCCGCCTATTTTTGGAGGATTTTCGACATTCACTGAGGTAGGATGAACACAGTCACCTTTATAATTTACAGGTTCCTTACGGTTTTTTACATCTCTACGACCTTTATTTAGAAATTATAATTTATTATGCATAAGTATTATTAAAGTGTGTGGGATAAGTTCAGAAATGTTGAAGAAAATGTTGACAAAATAATTGCGTGACGCGCTGTACAATAATGCTCAATATACCACACTATATGTCTTTACCATCATATTATACAATATATAATATATAATATTATACATATATAGGTTTATAAAACATCAAGTGTTATCGTGTTTTTCTATTAATACGTTTATAAGCTGGTATATATGAGCATTTTGATGTCATATCACTGTAATAACATGAAAGTGTTTAAGTAAACTGTATAATTGTTGTGCCTTGCACAAATGTATCCGCCATTCAACCTCGCGTTCAGATTAACTCCGCTACGCACTGCATCAAATTGTTATATTATAAGTTATAACAAATATTGTTGTATCAATAAATTATAAAACAATATTTTTATTTATTAAAGAATAACTATGTTTATATTTACTAAACCTACCGACTAACATATTAATATTATATTTAAAAATGTATGGGCGATATGCCTCGAGAGGCAAGCAATATTTTGTTATCTATTGATGGTTCAAAATTCAAAATATTATAATTTTAGAACTCACAAGTCTAATTATTGTATAAAAATAGTAATAAATAAGTTCTAAACAGATTCCCAAAATGCATACAAACAAATTATATTTTAATTTTTATTTATCCAAACGGGTCCTACCCTAAAATAATATAAACACGTATTACCTCTCTATCGGCGGTCCGGTCGTCGTGGGTGTCAAAGTGGAGACCACCGCTATTCTCGTTATACAAGATTTTCACGGCTCCTTTCTCACCAATGCGGTAACTAACTTCGCCAGGGTCCACCCATACAGCCAGATCCTGCGGCAAGTTCTCCAGGATGTCCTGTATGGCTACGCCACTTTCACGGGACGCCTTCTCAAACACCGGGTCGATTGGTGATCCTGTTTTGATACACCGGTATGCCGAGCCGCGGTACGGTTTCTCCGGGTACCAGTGCCCAGCAAATTTCTCCGTCAGGCACTTTTCCAGCTCTTCTCCAAATATGTTCACTCGCCGTCTAGGTAATTTGTTGTACAGGTACGAGATCACAAAGTTCAACGCTACGCTAACCTCGATATGCATCTTGACGCGATTTCTGAAAAATAATATTTAGATAATGTATTAATATCTATATGCTATGATATAACGATACACTAATACTATAGATAGTAAATAGTATAATATAATATGTTCTTTACAGTTGGCAGGTGGTTACATATTTACATAAATTTAAATTTTAAATTTAAGCTGTAGTAGGTAACTATTGAAATTTTATTTTAATATTAAAAATATATATATATATATATATATATATATATATGATATAAAAAATATTTGTAAAATTCATCATGTACCTATATTATTTTTAAGTAATTGAATATTCTGATAAAAAATGATTCGGATACAGAGTAAATAAAAATCAATGAAAAAACATATGGCGCACGATTAACGTAAAGCTAAAACAAAATGCTATAGCATTGTTAAAATTAACATGTTTTTAATTAAATATGACAAAAACTCTAATAATACAAAATAACATATTTATGACCTATATCATAAATTCATAAGTTATATCTATTATGTCCTTATTCATATAAACTTCGACAAATATTGTTTTCACGGTGGATAAAATTGCAATAAATGTAAGTTTATAAATTGTTGAGATAAATTTTAATTAAATTTTTATGTGAACATTCAGACATTGATATCGATAGAGGCCAAAGGGTACACACGCACACACACACACACACATATATATATATATAAGTACCTATAATACTATACAGAAATCATTGTCGATTGGAACACGATTATTATTACAATTATTACTCTAGCAGGCATTGTGACTGTCGTGGTCGTACGCACTCGTACAATATTCAATCGTTATCCATACTTTTAAATTATCTAAGATATACTAAATCAAGTAAATTTAGTTCATTTCGAGAAAAACTATATTTCAGAAACATCAGTATATAGCATTGTTAGGTACATGCCATATGGTCTATGTGTGGAATATGATGTATTGATGTGGTGTCAATACCGGCAGAACGGCTTGAAATTAATAACTCATTGACCTAGAAACATATGACCGATTGTAAATGTACCTACTCATATGTGTGCAAAGGTCGTCATCATGGAACAAGCGGACAAATATTTTATTATTCCAAGATCTTGGCGCCGCTTTCGGCTATAAAACAATATCGTTAAAACTAGAGTATATCGGATACACTTCAACACTTGTTACTTGTATGCATATTAGTACGTATAACGTAACTATAATACTATGTCTCACATATCTTCTATACGTTACATATATATTTAGAAATTAAACGGAATTGACATAAGTGCATTATTATGTTTTAATATAATTACCAAATTGAACGTAACAGGTCAATCGATACGATTATTCGACGAATGCAGCGGCAGTACTGCATCAACTGAAACGGTTCGCAACACGTCACTATGGGAGTATGTCAAATATTTCCATCATACAGGGTTTTACACGATCATATATGTTACTTGGTATATAATATTTATAAGCACTTAACTGATCGGACTCAAATTTACACATTTGTTTGCAACACTGCACACCGTTACGCGTGTATACCTAAACTGAATAATATCCGCAGTCCGCACAGGCCAACCTAACAACTAATTAACATCCGACTACTGGGCACAATATACCTACGTGCGCATTACGATTACGCGCGCACGCACACAATCGTATATAATATATATATATATATATATATATATATATATTTATAATTGTAGATAATTGATATTATTGTATTAGGTATATTATATTATGATATGGTATATATGTATACACACACACACACACACACACACATACGACATACACAAATAAGTAAACGCAATAATAATAATAGGTAGGTATATCGTATTCGAATGTAATATATAACATAACTCGAAGAGCAACACTGCAGCATAAGGTCGCATACAGCGTTGGCTCCGGTTAAAACGGCCTAACCTATATATTCGCACAGCAACGATGGGTATATATATATATATGTATATACTTTAGAACCGTTCAGCCCTAACCAGGATGTTTGGCATCGTTATTACGGCCATTGTTCGTATCGCGACTGAAGGTCGAACTAATATAATGACATAAATCGCAATAATATTACATATATATATATATATAATAATCTATTGTACACATGTAATGGGCTGTTTTTCGTCCGTTGTTGCAGTGCGTTTCGTTTAGCACCATAGTAAACGATATACCTGTCTTTTCTATATACTTACCGCTATCAATATATTATAATAGTATTGTAATATTAAAATGTTTATAGTAAAAAGTAACCCACCATATTAGTCTTCACTCTGGAGAATGTTTCTTGTCAAAACTTTAAGACTTGCCCAACTACATTACATAATAAAAATCAGTAATTCATTTTTTATATTTTATATTGATATCATTGGCTACCTTTACAGACAATTAAGAAACAAGTAAATAAATATTTAAATTTATTATTTTACCAAAACTATCATATCCTCTTCATGCATGATTTCTTTTATTAACAAAAAAAAAATGTACCTATATGTAAATTTTGACGTAGAATTCGAAAAAAATACTTAAAAAAATATCAAAACATTATTTAAAAAGATATTTAAAAAACAAAATCCGGCAACATTTGGTGCCATCCCGTTTTGAAGTACTCAACTACATTACCACAAACAAATAAATAAATAGTGTATAAAATATGTTTAAATTTTATTATTATAAAACAAAAGAAGTATTAATTGATTAATTATTTTATGATAACATACATATACATCAAATATAAAAAAAAATTAAATTCCAAATTTTAAAATTGTTAGTTAATTATTTTATAGCTTGAAATAAAAAATTAATTTACATACAAAAAAAAAGTTTTACTTGTATCGTTTTAAAAATTTTACAATTTAAAATTTACCTACTTGTTAGGTTAGGTAATGAAATATGAGGGACACTTATAATAATAGGATTTTGATCTACGTGAATGTTATTGGTAGATGTGGGAAGTACGTCTGTATTTTCCACACATTCTACAGGCCAATCCATAATATCATCGAAACAATTATTATCAGTATTATAATTTGGTACATCAAACTCACTGAAAAAATGTTCTTCGTCCTCTTCTTGGTCAGAAAATTCAGACCCAGAAGGTATAGACATTTCGTCTTCATCCATTTCAAAATCCAACAAATCCGCAATAGTATGTTCATTTAATTTAGACATTTTCACAAATTATTGAAAAAAAATATATATTTATGAGACCAAATAAACAATACTTTACTCGTACAACAACACAACGTACTGATAATAATGGAAACAATTTAAAATCCATAGATGAAATAAAAACAAAAATAAGACGCATGTAAAGACATGCAATAGTTTGTACGTAAATAGACAAAACGTCATAAAATTGATTGAAAAAATACATCCACCAAATCGGGCTGGCACCAAATGTTTCCATCAACAAATCTCGCTATAAAAATTCTTCCATTTACCAAAACCGGTTTTAATTAATATTATCTTAAACAAAAGTTATAAATCTATTCAGAAATATTTTTTTCGAAAAGTTTATTTGATTTTTATGTATGAAAAAAAATTGTCTAAAGTGGATGACTTGTAGTAATTTTGGAAAGCTGTAGTCTTTCTGTTTTTTAGTCATTTTCTACCAATTTTAAATATGACTAGCGCTACCTATACTAGTAAAATATAAACATTACTATGTTATCATAATGTAGAATGATATATGAAGACTGTTATAATTTAAGCTGATTTTTAATAAAAATAAATATATATGGCACCATTTGATGCCTCTATGCGGGAAGAGGATATACTATAATAATTACGCAGGATTTCTATACAGTAATAATTATCCAAAATCAAATTTTAAATTAAATTAGTAGAAAAGAGTAATTGAGGGATAAACACCTTCTATAAAGTTAGAAATAAAGTTTATGTATACTATAGGGCCATTATAATTTATTAACATAAGACATAACAATTTAAACGAAATTGAACGACAACCGTCATCTGTCAGTCGTGCATATTATACTCCTATCTCCACTCGATTATAGCATGACGATGACGAGGAAACCTGCCTCTCCACTCCTGGCTACCACAAGAAGCCAACACCTTCACCTTCATTATATGCACGCACGCACAACACGTGCAAATATGGTGTTTATGCACGTCTCCAACGGTATTATATCACTTTTGAGAAAAACGTAAAACATTCGAAGAAAAAAACGTTCAAAATCAAACGAATGAACACTATATACAATATATTATATATAAGCAATAAACGTTTAAAAAAAATGTTCAACAAAAATTTGAATAATAATAAATATATATGTACCTATTATATACATAATATATGTCCATCGGCGATTGGCTGCAACGTGGCCGCATATATATTGATCCGTTGCCAATCGTCGCGGACATTTTTAATGTTCTTAAAATAATATTCAACGGCGATTCAGCCAAGGCCGATGGGACAAACAAGACACTAATTTAAATTTTTTGAACCGTTTAGGCTTGAGTATATGTAGTCAAATACAAAATACAAAAAAATAACACTATTATTTAAATGCATATAGTAAATATATCTAGTAATAAACTTTGACACTTTGTGTATTATATCACAACGAATATAATATAATATATAGTAAATTTTTAACTAAAAATAAATACACGTCATTATGTTGTCAGTTCACCGTCGTTGTTCTCAAATTTACGTTGTCAAAATGTCAAATTTCCTCATCTAAAAATTTTTAACAATCGAATTTTTCATTTGTGACGTTAAATATCTAAATTGGGATATACGAGTACAATTTAGATCTATTCATTCAATATTCATAAAAGTATTTATTATATTTATATTACAGATTTGTTTAATTATTTTAAATTATTTTTATTTCTAAAATTTAATACTATAATTACAGTTTTAACTTTAATTTTATTTTTTTGTAATGCTGTATTTTTATTTTCAAGAATATTTTATTTAATTATATTTTAACTCATTATAATATCAAAATTAAGTTATATCATAGGTATTGCATCATTAAATGTTTATGAAAAGTGTATTTACATAATTCAAACTGGAATATTTCGTAAAAAAGTTATAATTAAATATTGAGTATGCAATTTTCTATAAGCATATACTTGTATGCATTAATTAAGCAAAATTGATTCAAGCTATGACAATCAATTCAAAAATAAAAAAATAAAATATTGATTCGAACTACCTGTATTAAAACAACCCCCAATCACAACGAATGAATATTATGAATATAATATCAATTGATCGATTCGCGCGAAATAAAAAATAATTATTATTTAAGTATTGGATAGATGCCGTATGGTATAAATATATATATATAATAGTCATAATAATCACCAGTTTGTATATTATTGACAAATGGTTTTATGTAGTATTTCACTTTTTGTTTCAACACACGCGTTGACTGTCAGTTCAACAGTCGTTATTGGGAATAGGAAAAAACATAATTTCGTATTAAATATTCGCACCTTGAAAAATTGCGCACATAAAGCAACATACTGATGGTAATTAGAGATGATTGTATTGATAGACACGTGTGGCCCAAGTTACAGCGCATTAGGAGCGTGTGCAGCGTAGCAACCGTTTCCAGAATTAATATTATATTATTGTGAATGTATTTGTTGAAAGTGAGTTACATCCTTGCAGTGTGTGCGCATTATTTATATTTAATACTACGCTATATACAAATTAAGATAACTTAATACTTATTATTTATTAATATAATGTATACTTCTTTAACGCTTATAAAAATACATAATTGCACCGCGTTATTCGTAATAAATCATTCGTGTGCTTCATAAAAGTATTGCATAACTATATAAATACAACAGCATGTAACCTGCCATAAATGAACCTACGTTTACATTTTTATTTTGTACAATATTGCATATTCTAGTTTCGACTAAAAGTTAATCTATTGTGCTTTCGTAATAATAATATATATATATATATATATAATATATAATTATATACATAATAAACATTAAACGAAATCGGTGCAAAACGATAGTGAAATAAAACCGGAATTTCAATATTTATTTAATATTTATGAACATGCGTGTACAGTATATAATATGTAATATGTATATATATGTACGTATATAATATATAGTACATACGTTGGTACTTCGGTCACTATTACACTTGTATTAAAGGTGAAATTCGATTACTTATTATAATTATTTACTTTTATGTTGGGTATGATAATTTA
This sequence comes from Melanaphis sacchari, assembly GCF_002803265.2. Taxonomy (NCBI): domain Eukaryota; kingdom Metazoa; phylum Arthropoda; class Insecta; order Hemiptera; family Aphididae; genus Melanaphis; species Melanaphis sacchari. The sequence continues at coordinate 525,345 of NW_020271114.1, read as the reverse complement.
ATGTTATGTTGGTTATCGAGTCTGGTCTGGTGTAAACGAGTAGGTACCTATACAACCTGCCTACTTGTATAACGACGAACAAAACGCAAGCAAGTAGGTCGAACGAGAATTTAGAAATATTGACCTTCGTTTGTTTGAATGTTCTAAATTCGTACTTTTTAATTTTAAAATTTTAAATATTCATACATATAATTAGAAATTAAAAAAAATCTAAAATAATATATATTTTTTAATGATGACATTCAAGGAATCAATGTAGTACCTGTAAAATTTGTTCGCAAAACGTATGTAGATAATATGTATACTAAATACTTTTCTTGTACACGAATATGTAAATGGCATACAACTTGTACACCTGTAATTTAATAATACTGTAAGCATATTAACTGCAGTTTATAATATATCAGATCATATACAATATAATATAATTTATACGACATCGTTCTGTATGTAAAAGTAAAACAGCTGTGCCATATTTTAGCAAACGTTACACGTTGCAGGATTGCAAGAGGTATGAGTGTATGACCGTGAGAATCCATATTACGTAAAATCATAAAATTACTTTTAATTTTATGCAAAGACTTTTCGTATTTATCGTACAATAATTGTGTATGTGGCGATGACGAACCAATTAGAATTGATCATTGTCGTCTAAAGTATAATACTCGTATTAAATACATTCTCAAAACGTATATTAGTCCAATATCCAATGCACGATAATAAATAATTTAAGTGCACTTATTATCTTTACCTGCTCAAATAATAAAATATATTGTGTTCGATGTGAAAAAGGTCGATCGAGTCAGCAATATAGAAACATTAATATACGGACTAAACGTCCCCATACCTACCCAACCATAGATTGCCTGTGCTAACATTATTAGAAGAGATATTAGAAGCTAATACCTGTGCATATTATTATAGATTCTAAAGCGTACATGCCATCTTTTTTTTAAATGTTATATATATTGTGAAATTCTTTTTTCACTCTCTTTTCCCTTTTACTATTAATGGGATTAGATGGATGAAGTTTTACGCTATCTTTTTCTAACTATGTAAGCCTCCATACTTCTCTCTTGGCTATCAGTTAATTTCTTTATAGGTCTATGGAGTCGATGTATAAAATCCAAAAAGCTAAACAACTGTAGCGTCGCGTCATTTATTGTATGGTTTACATTGTTGATCGTTCAACCGGTGGACACTGGACACCTATTCAGCAATTTGTTGTAGATAATAAAATAATGTTTGGTTATCGCAATAGCGACGGTTATTACGATAATAGTACATATATGGTCTATGGAGCAGGGTTCATACTTCATCATTATATATTTATATATAAATATTATTAACGCGCCTGTGTTAATACACACACATTAATATAATATTATTATATAGTTTGAAACTCGGTCGACACACGCGCGTACCTCTCGAATTACAGCTGGGCCGACAGCCACGTTGTCACAAAACGGTACGGTGCAAAAACAAACTTCGCATTTTTGTCACGAAATATAATTATGTACGCGTGGTACTGCAGGTGCCACAGTAACAATAATATTTTATATATAGTTAGACATGCAGAATATAGATATAAACAACTGACGGCGTCACTCCGATGATTAAATGAAATAGACGAAGTTGAAATATTAGCGGAATGAGTGAGTGAGGGGAAGGGGAATTACGTAAAATTCACATGAGCGATGTAGGTACAAAAAATATTGTCTTTTTCCCATTATTTTTAATGTATATTTTTTATACTTTTTTATCTGTAACGTCGGGCATCGATAGATGCATATAATATCCTATAGGCTATAACCTAACTTAACCACTGCCGTAGTTTCGGAGGTAGATGATGCAGAAAGATCTGTACCCCCATCACGGCATCGCTCTTTTTTTTTTAACATTTTTTGTCAAGAAACACGTCTATAATAGTAATTTTATTTTATTGTTGTATTTTGGGCTTTGGCTTACATTAAGAATACGATTTAGTAACATCTTCAAATACTCGTAGGTATATGCTTCATTTAAAAATTCCGAAACGACACTTCATTATATACCATAAATATTACTTTATATCATATAAGTATAATAAATACTTGCAATAATGTAATATTATTGTGCGTCATAGTTTGACCTTAGATGACGTGGAGTAGCTCCGGTGGCATCGTTATTTTATAATTTTTTTTTGGTTTGATTGCTCGAATTAATATCTATTTTTTCTAACAACCAAGTCGCTCTTCTCTAGGTATATTTATGATCATATATATTATTCACTGAGAATTTACTTATCAAAGTACTTTAGGACATGTAGTGATTCACCTGCAAGCACACTTATTACTCATACCCCTTTTCTTCAATATAATGCAGTTTTTTTAAATCTGATTTTTGGAATTTTCAAGTATACTTAAAAACCATATTTTCTGAATAAATTCATTGTTAAATAAAAAAAGTAGGCAACTGGATACCGTTTTGCTGTTGAATTTATTTATTGAAATTTTCTTTTGATAATTATATAAAAAAAATAAAAATTGCAATTTTTTATATATAGCTCCAAAAACAAAAATTTCGGAATTTTTTGAAAATTATAACTTTAATATTATACAAATAAAATGTTGATATAAATATTTCATGAAAATTTCAACTTTTTTTAGTTATTTGTTTTTGAATATTACAACAAAATAAAAAAAATTATTAATTTAGGCAAAACTTTATTAACTGTAAAAATTCCTATTTTCACGGATAATAAAAAATTAACTAAAAATTTTTAATTTTAACCTCTTTAAAGTATATACAGTTTTCTATCTAAATCTACTATCAAAGTTGAAAATTGAATTTTATCAGCTACTTATTGTGCACTTCTACAAAAAAAAAAAAAAATAAAAATACACCATTGTAAAATCAATAATATATTTATCGCTCCACTCAGAATTTAAAATGGGAGTAAGAATATTTGGTGAATCATTGTGTATTCTATATATACAGTACATATCAAAATATTTCAAATTTCATATTCTAAAATGTTTAAGCCTTTTGTATGATGTATTTAAAATATTATTATTTATTTAATTATAGTATTAGAGTTCCAAGTCAAAAATTCTGCAAAATTGGTTTAAATTTTAAAAAGTGTTTTTCAAACATGTTGCATCCTCTTAATACACACACAAAATATACGTTTTTGTTTTGTCCAAATTATAACATGTTCAAAGACTGCGTTTTGACAATAAAATAATATAATACTTCATATTGCTACACATTATGTTTTATATGTTAGATAGGTAAGTTGATAAGTATGTTAATCAAATCAATGGTGATAAATGATAATTATATTGCTATTGAAAGTTTAATAGAAAGCTATTCGTAAGACCTACATAATTATATAGGTCTAGTTCTAGTATACCTATACTTAAACGATAGGGCCGATAGGCTTGCTAACAAACGCCAATATTAGATTAATATAATTATTACGTATATTATTACCATGTGTATTATAGGTATAATGAAGACATATTATAATATTACTAATTTAAAAAAAACATCAAATACTAGTTCTTCGAATACATTTGATCATACATTATTATTGTATATCTATATAAAAAATAAGGCATTAAATAAAGAACAATGTCATTTTTATCTTATACACACTTAGTGAAATATTAAAATCAATATAATACTCGTAATTTTGGTACAATCGTGAACTCTTGACAATAACCGCGTATAGAAGTGTAAAAGTAAACAACAAAATGGAGCGTTTAATTATTATTTATCTTATGATAATATTAAGAAGAATTTTCATAATGAAATTAATTTAGATCTAGGTTTAAAGGTATTACAATATTTATTAAAAGCTTACCTATTTCATTTAAATCGTTGTATTTTATTATATTTAACAGATCTAACACAATACACGATAATTAAATCATTATCAATTACTACAGTTCTGCATAATAAAATAAATGTATATATTTACAAAATGTATATTTTTAGCATTACACTGAATTTATATTTTTTAAGTCAAAAATATCATCAAAGTTCTTTTATGAATAAAAACCTAATAAATAATATCTGTACAACTATAATGCTTTATAATTATGTTTTAGTCGTTTAGTAAACCGATCATACTGATATGTTATTTAATGCAAAAAACTTTGTTTGAAATTGTAAAATTATAAAAATATTTAAATTTTGATAATTAATTATTATTCAAAATACATAAATCTTAAAATAAATATTAGGTAACTACTTTTTACAAGTCTTATAATATTTTATGGATCCATCGTTGCATTTGAGATTGTTATGAATATTTAATTATATTAGCTATTGGCTATTGCGAATTTTTAGTTAAATATGTACACATTATTCATGCATAGTCAAATCCGAATGTGCGTTGTATTGTGTACAATGACACGTAATGAGTGTCCTCTATTTTTCCTCGAAGGTTTCTGATTAGATATTTTTGTGAAATATTTTTTTACATACACGACGTAAAACTGGAAACAATAAAATTAATAAATACATATATATGGAATATTTTTACGGGATAAATATACACGTAAATGTCTCCAACTATAGTAATTATACTATTGTTATGTTTGTGTATAGAAATTCATAACGCTAACCTTACGCAAGGTTGAATTCATTAAAGCACACATTGTAAGCGCCACGCGAACCACGGAGTTATATATCGTATATTATAATATTATGTAGTGTATAAACGTATAGAATATAGTAATAAATGGCAATAATGTTATTTTTACTACGCCGGAAAAGCGTTCTTGCACGAATGAAAGTCAAGGTCAAAAAGCTATCACTCTACAATCACCGTTTAACTTATCACAGACCTACCTAGTAATTTATACAATTCTATATATTGTATATAAGCATTCGATATTGATTTTGTTTCTATTTTTCCCTTTATATTTTCAACGAAATCGTATAAAAATCGCCGAATAAAAAATCAAAACAAATATTGTTCCTTATTCTGTAAAAATGAAATATTTATTCATTTTTAATTTTTCTTGATTGTAATAATTTAATTAAAACGAACAATATTTAGCTTTATGTTTTAATGTGATTTTATTTTAATCAATCTGAATTACGTAAAACTTAAGTATTTTTATCGTAAAAACAATTTAAAACCCAATGTTACATCATACGCTTTTTCGTTAAATGTATTAAAATTATTAAAAACAATATAATTGTTTTCAATTAGGATTAACGAAATTTTATATATTCCATTTCAACTTTAGTGTTTGTAAAAATATTATAGAACGTACACTGCACTACACGTACGGGATAAACTTATCATCTCGAAGACGATAAAAATATCTCATTAAAGGTAGAACATAGCAACAAATATAGTCATATAGATATATCAACAAAACGAATAAAAATAAACATGTAAATGTAAATTGATATTTGTATTTTGCATGTTGAAGTAAATTATTGTGAAAGTATTACCGTTTTTTCAATAAATTATACACACATAGCTGATACATGGTACATATGTATATGAATAAATATAATATTGTATAATCTAATTGATTTCGAACTATGTGTAGAAAATTATTTCAAATTTTTAGTAATTAAATCAGTGTATTATAATATCTAGAATGTGCACGAGATTGGAGATGAGGTATCTTTAAGTCAAATAGGTACCTATACCATATTTTTTTGTATATAAATACTATATGAACTTCATAGCCATAGCACATATATACAAAGTGAACCACAATTATAGTTAAAATGAGAAAAAGAGAAAAATGTTTAGATAAGTATTTCTCAAACTATGAGTCGAGACCCACTGGTGGGTCGTCAATCAATTTTTGGTGGGTCACGAACAATTTTTTAAATTATACAGATTCTAAAAAATGTATGTTAAATTAATATTAAATATATTATTATTATTAAAAGTGCATTTGTAAAAATATATTGATTATATATCTATACAATAATAAAAATAATAATTTAAACCTAATAAACAAATGTTGTTAAAATAACTGAAATATATTATATTATTATTAAATTTTTTTTTTTATTTAACTACTTTTCGAAAAGTGAAACCATGTGGGTCACTAAAGATTTTTCGGGAGAAATTTGGGTCACGGTACTAAAAAGATTGAGAACCGCTGGTTTAGATATATAACTTCGACTTCATAAGTAATGTATTTTATTTATTACTATATAATAAGCGTTTGGATTTTTTTTTTCATCGTTTCACGAGAATTATGTAAATATTTTAAAATAATAAATCCGTTAAAATGTACAATTTGCATCAATTTTGAATTTTATAATATATCAGTGTACTCGGTAATATATATTATAATGATATCGTTTTGAATTAAAATATTAAATACTCGTCCGACGTACAGTGTTCAAGGTTGATTAACGTAATACTCGAGTATATAATACTATGTTATTTTTCTTTGCCGTTTTTGTTTTTTATCGACCAGTTTCAAACCACACGCGATACTCTAAAGCAAACCTGACTACACAAGCGCCTGTTGTTTTGAACGTACGTTTCACGAAAAAAAAATGTATATATAAATATTGTTTACAATCGACGGGCTCTGCTGATGAGTTTGCACTATTTGCACAGTTGACGGCACACGGCGACGGCGCGCTGTGCGGTGACAAAATATATTATTAAAATAAAATAACACTAAATGCACGTCACAAGTATCGACACCATACTCATTACTAACTAAAGGGGCGTGCGTGTAAAGGTATCTTGCAAATATAATATTATACTGCCATACTTAAAATACTTCTCAATTATTGTTTATGTATCCCACCCAACAGTGGTTGTTGTTGAAGTATACATTATAGATATTCAGTTAAAATATCCAATTCAAAATAATATTTTTCTCTAAAAATTTTACATTGGCGTTGAATTAGAAGTTGATAATAATATAATCAAAGTTCACCAAGCTCAGTGCTCAGTTCACGGTGTCAATGTATAAACAATGCGTTATGAGTGTAATATAGTAACTTGTCTAGATCTTGGAATTTTCATTTTTAAACAATTCTTATTTGTAATAAATTATTTATTTAAAATCATACTCAATAAAAATTAAATAAAATGCAGTTATGAGACAAAAATATCACAACGTATATTGGGTACCTACCATAATCGTTCCCCACAGATCAAAAGTAAAGTTTAACATATATAAATTAAAACATCTGTGTGAAGATGATAATGATAGTAATATGGATACTCCCAATTTACTAAATATCACAGCTTATTTAAAAATATATAGTTAATTAACTATATTGACATTCAAAAATGAGTTTAAATTAGAATTAGAATTATTATTATTATTATATATACGTGTGCATTTAAATATGTATATACTATTTTAGTGAAAAATATAAAAAAAATTTTACTAAATTTTTAAATCCAGATATTTTATCTCTGGATATTTTTTTTTATACCAAGAATCGTGTTATAATTTATACTATTATGTATAATACATGTGAAGTGTATATATTATATTTTATATGCAATAATATCCTAAATAAACAGAAATTCAAAATGTTATGAGTGGTTGGACGTGAGGAGAGATTCCCGTGGTATAAACGGAGCTGTGAGTCGCAGAGTACGGATAGTTCTATAATCCGAAAGCGAGTTACCATTGGCAACGAGCGGCGTGACGTCACTTCAAAACGGTATTGTTACGTCACGCGTGGAGACAGCTACGACGAAATATAGAGTAGGGCAAGAGTGTAGTAGCACGCAGAGGGCTCTATCGACTACACGGACTACCCCATCGCAACCCCCTTATAATACGAAGGAGACCCACCGACGGCTCGTGAGTGATGCGCGCCAGGTCGACTGTATTCGCACACGCACACGCACCCACACCCGCACCCGCACCCGTACAACAGTACCCGCGAGAATTGCTCAACTGTAAATTCGGTGGGTATATAATATATATGTTTAATATTAAAACGAGTATCGCCCCACATTAATACCGTTATGTTATACAAAAAATTAGATATTATTAGCATTCATAATCGTATAAGCGACAAGCAATTTTTACTGCAATTATTAAACTCCGATGTTTTCGATATGCGATCGACGACGATGACATGTATAGCTTCATATAATATACATTAATATTTAATATCCTCTAGAAATGTAAGATCAGTGTTTAGAGTTTATTAGGCTAATTGTCAATTTGATTAAATGATTGATTAAACGGCAATATAACATGTATTGAACACATTTGTTATTAGCTGACATTCTGCGATTTTTATAACACTGCGCCACAGCGATATTGCATAGTTTATTCATTCAGAAGACATAATGATTATGTTTGCATAACAAAATAATTTTTCGATGTTTTTTATTCTTACTCAGAGAGATTTACCTGCATAGCTACATGCTATGATATAAGTAAATGAAGTGAATAAAAAATACACACATATAATATCCTATCTTTGGGCTTTTTCCATTTCGTTTTCGTTTATCACTTTTTCTGTATCGCTAACTGTATGATATATTTATATGCGATATAATATCAATATAGTATATTACAGGACATACTACATAATGTATCTATATAAAACATTTAAAATTTGTTTTTAGGTTTTTTTTTATATTTTTGTAATTATTTAAGTCATTCTTGAATTGTAAATTTGTACAGGTTAGGTTACATAATTATATAACATACTGTTAATATTATGACGCCATAATCTGGGTTGAATTAATATTTTTAATTATTTTTTATCTGTTTCTCATACTATTTAATACGAATCAGACTAATAAAACCAATAAAATTATTAGTTAAAAATATAATAATTAATATTGTATTAAATAAAAACTTGGCAGTCATTATACCTTACCGCAAAATACATCATGAATATATTTTATGAAGTATACAAATTGTGGTTTTCCATTTCAAAATTCCCATAAAACATTGTGAAGAATTGAACAAATTTAACTTATATGATTACTAATTACATAATTATATTAGGTATTTTATATTTTGTTTTTCATTTCAATATATTTTATGAGATAAATTTTGCGGTTTTCCATTTCCCCATTCCCATACAAAATATAGCCTAACAGTATATTTTTTTTATCCATGAATATGTATAAATAAAATAAAGTTACGTTTAATATATGCAATGTGTATATTAAGTACGTCATAGATATGTCTTCACAATTTTTTATTATTTGTTATAACATTGTAAATAATAAATACTTACAACGTTGACATATAAGTATAATTTAAAACAGAGGAAAATTATACGAATAATATATATTTTAGTATTTAGGTATAATAATTTTTTAAAAATATGAGTATGAAAACGATTAAGCAAAATGTTGATAAAAATTTGAACAATTGGTATTTCATTAAACATGAACACATATAATAATATGCTGAAATGATTTAGACCAACAGTGGCACCATTTGGTACCAGCAGACGTAATCGAGACAAACAGATGTAAAACAACCGCATGTGTACGATAAATTCAATATTTGCTAAATATCAGTGATTTCTTTAAAACCACAAATAAAATTAGGAAGTGAATACATAATTATATTATATTTTTTAAAAACAATGTTTGAATTTAAAAATTATAGTTAATTGAGATAAATTCTAAAAGAATATAAATGAAGACAATAATATAATAATCGGTAAATATTAATTATACCCGTACATAAATCATAGGTATGTAGTACAATTGATAAATGATAAATGTCGCTTCAAAAAATATAGTATATCTGTGAGCGTGTTGTTGAATGTTAACACGGATTGTCGGTCTGTAAATTGTAATTATATAAGTTTTAGTATGCGACACGGTAAACACGTAAATCGTATCTATATATATATATATATATATATATTTATATTAATAATATGGAAAACGACTAACGAGTATCATATGACCGCACGTGACAGAAATCCTAAGGATAACTACACAGTAATAATGTAAGTAGTTCGTTTCACTGCGCGGGTATGAACGTTTCGTGGTCATCCTTCTTAAGAAGTATGCAAAAAAAAAATGTATAAAAATTAATTACGGCAGACAAAACATTTGTCGCGTGGTCGTGCACATAAAGGTACCGATTGCCAATTATGTCGTTTTTCGGTGTTTATTATTATTTTTTTGGCAAACCTTTTTGATATTTTTTATTTTTTTGTTGTTGCAAAAACAAACATATTATTATCTCCGTTATAAATATAACATTTATTACACACGCCAAAACCACGCATACCTCGTACGGACCACGGACGGCCAACTGCTGCAGCGTGGTGCCATTTGCTATATTATTATTATTATTATTATTATTATGCGGCCGCGCGCACACCTAAGGACGGCAGCAGAGATGGTAGCGTTGACGACGACAACGATGTCGGACACCCGCAATTTGTATAAATAAACATGCCGACCTCTTGACGAAGAAGACGAAAAATAGACGTGCACGCGATCATCATCGCGTCGTCGTATGGAAAGCTACATTCGACCCGACACGTTTTGTTACGTCGCGTTTGTGATTAACACTGTAGTAGGTACAGTCTCAAAAATAGATTTGACTATTTGCGGCGAACGGTTCTTCTCCAGCAGGGACACATTCGAAAAACATTTGTTATTTCTCGTCCAGTGCCGTAACTAGAGGTTGGCGACATGGGCGCTTGCCAAGGGCGCAGTAAAATAAGGGGCGCGCTTTGAGTTAAATTAAAATTG